>NC_053127.1:12098775-12373775 GCF_010015445.1 Perca fluviatilis | reverse complement strand
TAGAATGCTTAGGTTGCTTGGACAACTGCAGCAGAGTAATGTTTCTGTAGTGAAGACTGAATGACAGACAACAGAAACTGAAAAATAAGGATTGTCTTGTGAGATTACTTCTTTTTTTTTTTTGTCAACCATCAGCATGGATTCATTAGGACTCCAAGTGATCGCTTATGTGAAATTCCCTCCAATCAGAGACTGTGACATAAACATTGGCCCATATGTGAGGTCTTTGGTTAGAAATTATTGGGACGCGGTGGTATCTGGCACACATGGCAAGTCTAGTATGACTTTGCTTGTTGACTTATGTCAGCACATTGTAAACATGTCTTGCACGATTATCCAGGAAGCTATAAAACATGTGACTTCAGACTGGCACAGGAAAGCCCCTCGGATATTCAACCATGTTAACCCGAGACAGTGTTTCTTCGGCATCAATGAGAATGATGTCCTGGCTAACATGAACAACACCCTTCCATGGATTTTTGCTGATGCTTTTAATTACTCGACACACATTCGCTGTCAGAGCTTAGACGAATTCATCCAGCTAGCCGCCAGCGAGGTGACGGGAAAAGTCAACTCTCGCATAGCTGTGTTAATGGAATCCCACACTTTGCCTCTGATGGCCAATTTGGAGTGTAACTGCATTCCTTTCACAACTCTTAACACCATGATTGGTCTAGTTACTCAAACACTACGATGCATGCGCCAATCGAATTATCAGTGCACAGTGAGCAAAAGCCCCGAGAGGGCCGCTATTTCCACAGCCTTCCACCGCATCGATGCAGCGGAAAAGCCACTGCGTATGGTCATAGAGCACGGGCCCTGTGACATAACCTATTCTACTTTCAACAAAGAGGCCGTGGAAATACTGACAGAGATTACAGAGTTTTGGCACCCAACTGTCACAAATGAAAATGCATGGTTCTGGTGTGACGATTTGGAAGGCTGGATATCCAATGAAAGCTCTAATGATATCGGATCATATTGGAGTGCAGACGATAGGTCTCGTAATGAACAAGGCCTACCTGACATTAACAGCGAGAGGCTGCAGAGTTTCGAGCACACAGATACACAGGACCAATGTGAGGACTTGATCAGCCAGGCATCAGTTGAAAATACGGACATTGAACCAGCTTTGAAGGAAGCTTCCCGGCCGGTCAGTCCCGTTGACTCCACAGTTGTTTCTTCTGACACATGTAGTTCTGAGTCAGATCACGACACCAATCACAGACTGGTCGTCCTGCTGCTTACAGGGTTACTATTGCATATCACAGAGAAGGCCCGGACATCACTGCTCAAAGAAGATTTCAATAAAGTCATACTGGATCTGAGAGATAAGGCACTGAGAGAGATCAAGCTCGCCGACATTGTCATCAACTTGAAACGTCAAACTGTTAAGAAGATCTACAAGGCTCTGTTCGCAGACCTGCGTCTGGAGCTCAGCTCCGCAGAGGGGCTTCTGAAAGCCATGTCATCACAGGATCCGATTGCTGAAGATCTTGTTATCCAGGCCCTGAAGACTCACCTGACTGTGCCCGCCCCAACTCCAAAGAAGAACGCCGTTTTCCGGTTCTTCTCATATTTGAGCAAAGCTATTGTGAAGCTCTTCGATAGTTGCTTCCGTGGTAGCGCCAACTTTTAGATAACCCCTTTTTGAGTCAGGCAGTTAAAGCCATTTCAGCTCAGATCCACACTGACAGTCGAATAAGAAAACATCTCATCACAATGAGAACAACTCTCCAGATGTTCTCCTTATGGTGTCAAGTTTACTCTGCAGCTTCTCAGCAGCATGGTGAGGGATTGCTGCTTTCACCCTATCTGTGAGGAGTGTGTGTGTGTGCGCGCATGTGTGTGTGCTCCCCGTGTTGGTGTGGGTTCACTCTAGGTGCTCAAGTTCCTCCCACTTTCCAAAAAACATACCGATTGACTGGACCGTAAACATTCACAAGAAGAAGTCAATAAAACCAATTGTGATAATTACCTGAAGATTTTCGATTTTTTTTTGTAGGCTAACTTTTCTGTATTCTATATGTATAAAACGACTAGACCTAAATTTAGTTAAGTTGTGTACTTACATTATCCAAAATGTTTACAACAATGTTCAAACCCAGAGAAATCTGTCATTTTATTCAAGGGAACGGTCGGTTACAAACGGTTGCCTGTCAATAGTCATCTCCCCTTCATGTAGCGTCAGTGTTGTGGTTGTCTGCCAGAAGCTTCCATAAATTTACTTTTTAGTACTTTTCCTATTTTTTGGTTATTGACTGTTGCATTGCGCTCAATGGTGTTTTAAGCCCCCCAACGTCTCCTTCCAGGCAGTGCTGCGACCGCTGACTTCAAGGCACCTAACCCTAACCCTAACCAAACCTAATCCTAGTGCCTTCCAGGCATCGCTGTCGTTGGGGGCTTAAATCACCGATAAACTTTTGCTGCTTCATTGCCTCTTAACAGTTTTATTGTAAGCACCAAACACGAAGGCAAATTCCTTGTATATGTGAAAACCTATATGGCAATTAAAAGGTTTCCGATTCTGAATCGAGAAAATGGATCTGCAGATTAATAAATAATAAATAATATTTGTTAGTTGCAGCTCTATTCTTTATCGTTTCATATTGGCCGTTTTAGGTTATAATTCTAGAACTGCTATGTGTATATATTTCCGTTTTACGTGTAGGTTTTTCTGGGGAAAAAAGCCACTTTCATTCAACAGCTCCATCCTGTGGTGAAAAGCAGACGCTACACAATGTCATGGAGAAGCTGGGTTTCACTGACTGACCCAAACCATTTGAAAACTCACTCTCTGATCTTTTAAAACATCCTTTTTTAAATGAACAATAAATATTAAAATCAAGGAAATTGACTGTACCAGTCTAACTGAACAAGCAAGAAGACACAAACCGATAAAGAAAGGAACAATTTATAGGATATATTTTATTTGAGTGAACATTTAACTTACATAAAGCTGAACCCATTCTGTCAAAGAAAAAAAAAAAAAAAAATCTTCCCCACTTAAAACTTCCATCGTAGAAATTCATCAAGTGAACAAGCGTAAAGGTTATAGACGGCAACGATACACCAAAGTGAAAACAAGTCGAAGTTCAGAGGACATTTGCAAAATGTCAGACAACCACACAGATGCAGGTTTGTCAGTTCATATGCATTTTAAAATCAAAATGATGAAAGATTTTCACTGATGCCTCTGGAACATCTTGACAGAAGTGGGACATGAATCACTCTCCTTTAAAAACCTCCATGAGGTTTGTTTAGTAGATAATTAACTACTATGAATCAATTTATAAAGTCGTGAACTAAATGTCCAGAGAAAACTATTTCCGAAGCAGGTTTTTAGAATGTGATCAGGAGGAATGATGCTGACTGGTCGAAATCCAATAATCAATACTAAATTAATGGCCAACGTCTTTTTAATTTGATCAGTGTAACAGTGCTTTTGTTTTGTGCAACATGAGACAGGGAAACGGTGCTCTAGATAGGAAAAAAAAAAAAAAAAAAGTAAAAACACACACCATTCAGTCAAGAAGCAGAGACACATGTCTGAAGGGAAAGTGGAACAAAGGTTATACTACTTCTGAGGTAAAACAACAGAAAAGCACCAAATAATCAACAGCCCACTGACCTTTATTTTAAATTGCATACTTTCTACTTGTATTTACTTTATTAAAATCTGATTCCATGGCACATTTTGCAGAGGCTTTACTGTGTAGTCAGGGGAGAACAATCACAAGCTCTCTTTCATAAAGATAAAGTGCTATACAATCATTATCCGTTTAAGGAGCAAAAGTTCCTCTTTTAATACAAAAACATGTTTTTATTATTAAAACAAGCTTTCATATCAACTATGTTCTGATTTGACCGGAGCAGTTTTGTAGATAGAATTCCTTTTTTTTTTTTTTTTTTGGAGCGTGAGGATAACACACAGTCAGAGTTGCAACTAATCGTGCATAGTTAGCACTAGAAAGTAAACTAGCAGTCAGAAATAGATTGTATAGCCTATTTCGCTTTTACCATGCAAATTAAATCTTGAATCTTGGTCGACTCAGAGCACTGGTTAACAGTTTAAATCAAAACACAAAAACGGTAACAATAAATATAATAAAAACAGGCCAGTGTAAGGACTAAATACTTTGTGCAAAAACTCAAGCAGGAATGGGCAGCAGCACACGCTGAACTGTTCTCAGGTTCACTCGACAAGAGTCAAATAAATAGATAAATCATTTAAAAAAGGTCAAATCAGATCAACGTGGACGCCCGGATGGCTCAGTTGGTAGAGCGTGCGCTCACATATAGAGGTTTACTCCTCGATGCAGCGGGCCCAGGTTCGACCCCGACCTGCGGCCCTTTGCTGCATGTCATTCCCCCTCTCTCCCCCCTTTCATGTCTTCAGCTGTCCTGTCAAAAATAAAGGCCGAAAATGCCCCCCAGAAAACATAGATCAACATAAAAAGCAATGCTTTTTAAAACAATCAGAAAATAAAAAAACCTCCGCAAACGCTTAAACATTAAATTCCCAAATACAGTTATGGTTCTAAAATAATTGTTGCCAAAAGGACAAAATTTTACAACACAAAACACGATCACGAGAATGAACTACAGGACGATCAGAGGCAAACAGAAACGGAAATCCTGCTGGACAGTTCATGTTAACACTGAACACAAAGCCACACACACACACACACACACACACACACACACACACACACACACACACACACACACACACACACACACACACACACACACACACACACACACACACACACACACACACACACACACACACACACACACACACACACACACACACACACACACACACACACACACACACACACACACAGCTAGGATGATAGGACAGTTTATAAGAAGGTAAAATGTTTTATAAATTAATTGTAGGTCGCAGTGGTTGATGCTGTGATACTTTGCTGTACTCGAGTACTATACCTAACTGTAAGGGCTGGGTGTCATTTAAAAAAATTATACCAGTACAAGTACCCCTAAAGTGATACCGATACCAATACTTCATTTGATACCATTTTTACACCACACCACAAACTGTATGGGTTGTAGCTGTACCAAAGACTCTCGCGGTGATTGGTGCTATGAGCAAAACCACACAAATAGTCGTTTTTTTTAATCTAGATCTGGGCACAAAAAGGATCGAATGCATTCATTGCGATTTTCTTGAAAATTTAGTTTACAAACGTTGAACTTTTTTTGTTGCAAACTGTGTATCTCTTGGTCTTTTGTCATGGCTCGTGAGCCAGGTCATGACAGCATCGTTTGACTGGAGAAGTTTCCGTACTACTCCAACTGGGTTATTTCAGTCGATACCCAGCCCTAATAACTAATAACTGTTTAATAAATACTAATAACTCTTTCAAAACAGACGGTTTGAATGGCTCAGGAAAGCACGACTGCTGAGGTTGCACCTGAAAACATCTCCTCACAAATGCACTGAAATGTATTGAACCCGTTTTATTTAATTTTACCTTCAATATTGAGAACCTTAAGCACAATCTTTGGACAGTAACTAAAACAAAACCCCACACAATCAAAATGTTAATGAGGCATCAGTGTAGGCAGAGAAGACAACATTAGCCTGTTTAGACTTTAGCGTAGCGCCAAATACAATAACAAACCAGCATGGAGGAGGCCATCGGAATGTTCCTGTTGTGCCTTGCCGGGAACCTCATAACGGAGTTCGTACGGTGGAGTTTAAAAACTAGGCTGGAGTACTTAACAGAGAAACGCAGAAGACGAAGGCTCCGGCGTAACATGATCCTAATTAATATGATGGAAGAAGATAGAAGAGCAGAGCGCAACAGGCAAACAAAATGAAGGGTAAGTTTAACTAGCATTAACAATTAGCTGGTTGAATGTGTGATGTTTGTCTTATGAGTTAGCATACATAGGTGAATTGCAACAGACAGTGAAGAATATGTACGGTTTGTGTTTCAGACGTTGCTAGGTCACTAAGGGTTCCTATGCGGAAAAGGGAAAAGGCAAAAAGACCGTGCCCTGAAGTAGGAGCTGAAAGAGTTACAGGAACTGCAGTCAGAGGAACTTAATAATCCCCAAATTGGTCCAGTCGGAACACGAGAAAAACAGGGTTATAGGAACTGCAAAAAATTAGCCTGACAAGCCAGACCCACATCAAGATGTTGGGTCTGGGAACTCACCATTGGCAGGGCTCAATCCGAGGGGCGGGATAAACGGTTGTCTTTCAAATTCCCTCTGCACGTAATAGGATAGCGCTACCACCAGGCAGAGCAACGAAGAAGGTAGCGAAGCTAGTTGATAGATTAAACTTTTGCCGTATCCGGTCGGCAAAACTCCGAACACATCTTCCTTTTTTAAGAATGATTTCTGTGCCGTTCTTTGTTCAAATAAAAGTTTAACTCAAAGTCTTCCAGAAGACCGCTGTTCGCCAGCAGCAGCCATAAGCCCGCCCACCAACTCTATACACGATGTGATTGGCCCGGCCAGAGTTTGGTTTTTCCAGCTCACAAGCCAACGGAGAGTGCATAGACCCCCGTGGCTGCAAATTAAATTTGCTGCCGCTAAGGTGTGTCTAGATTTCTAGGCTATCAAAAAATCCCTCCGGTCTAAAAGCGGCTATTATGAACAAGGGATCAACGTAAAGTGTGAGGCTGTAAAAGTACAACTCTCCCAGGACTCCAGGATTGGATTAAAATACCTTCACAGAAAGTTCCCCAGAAAGACAGAAATACCGTGGGAACTCCTGACATGATAGACTCCAACACACACTCAAAACCATGTGGCTTTTTAAACCAGCTCCACTCTTCAGCACAAAAGTTTGAGTTGTGTCCCAAGTGCACTCTAATTCAACACACAATAAAGCCAGCTGGAGTAGCTGCTCATGGCCGAATAAAATCTCAGAAGTTGTTGCAAACAGCTCAAACCATTGTTGTTGCCTACAGTAGTACATGTAGAAGTGCCAAAGCTATAAATTATTATATATTTTCAATGTGTGTCAGTTATAGAATCCAGCATGCTTGGGCCATTACAACAGAAGAAAATGACTCATCTCAGTCTTAGGATCATTTTCGGACACCCATCTGATGACAAGCTACGAAGCCACAGAAAATTGCTGGCAGAATAAGCAACTGACTGCCTGTGTGACTGACCACCAGATTAACCAAACGTTGACAAATACCTACAGCCTTGTAAACTGATAAAAACTATTACAATGTACTTAAAAAATACCAAAGAAAGATAAACAACTCAAAAAGGGACAAACCTGCAAGTAATTTGTAGCATGTTTTATGATTACTGTTACGATATTCCCATAAATAATTAAAAATATGCGTTCTATTTACCTCTGCCAAGGAAGTTGTTTTCGTTTCAGTTTGGTCTGGTCTGTGTGTTAGCAGGATTTTGGAAAATCTACTGGCCCGGTTTTCATGAAACTTTGTGGAAGGGTGACACATGGACCAGGGAAAAACCCAGTCATTTTTGGAGCAGAGCTGAACCCACAAATACACAAATTAATTTTCACTTTCGTTAACAATGCCTAGATAAGGCATTTGTGCAGCATTCAGGTGGCGTCGGCATTATCAGAAAAATTAGTTCCTAATCAGAATTCATGGCTAATTTGATCAGTTTCCATACTGGAAACAGCTATCACCTCGTTTAAACCAGAGTTATTATAGTAGCGAAAACTATATTTAGTTGATGAACTAAACCGATAGTGGATAAACAATTAATAAAAATCAAATATAAAATGAATGTAAATTTATTTTGTATGGACCCAAAAAAAGGAGACCGCATGCATTTCTGTCAACTCTCGTGACATTGAACCACAGAATCTCAGACTTGCCATTCCAGGAAATTGTGCTGTGCTTCACATCAGACACTGAAGTAGCACGAAGATTAAACATTAAGGCCAATTTTCAACCATGTATTTTGTATGTATATGTAGCTACGTACTTCTGAGAGACATTATACCTAGCCCTAACAAAACCAACTAAAACTAAACGTTTATGAAAAACTGAAACTAAACTGAAACACTGAAAAATAACTCAAACTAAACTATAATGAAATTGAAATATCAAAACTTGAAAATTAAAAAACTATTATAACTTTGGTTTAAACGCTCTCAGCAATAAAGTACAACATATCTTCTTTGTAGGGTCCATGTTGTTTTCACATTACGACTTAAATCTCATGAACACACCGAAGTCGAAAAAACAACTTCCCATCTCGGGGAAATGGGACCATCCCTGGAGCACGTGAATGCACCATTGGCCTTGGCGGAGGTCTGCGCTCTGAGTGCCATTCTAGTTAAAAATGCATTTGGTTTGTTATATTTGGGTGGAGTTTAGAGAATGTGATTTACAAAATTCAAACATGTAATCAATACAGAATATAGAAACTTTCCAGCATAGACTTTCTCCTGGAAACCAAATGAGAGTCGCTGCACACAAAATCTCTGAAATGATCTGAAAATTAATTCAACCCAGCTTGGGAGAAACACATTTTGGCACAAAGGCCCTCTTTTGCATTTTCTATCCACAACAGCTGCCCCTTTTCTTTTAATGCCAGAACTTGACCTCAAACGGAACACACAACAGTAAGAATCGTGCAACAAGGCATTTTATAAACACCTGGACAAAAAAGAAGATAAAATACATCCACCTCTTATGTGTGAATGAGTCTTTTCAGCAAGTGACATTATGTACAGGACCGTTTTTTTTGTGGGTTCATAATGAAATTAGCTCCCAAAACTGCAGCAGACTGTAGATGAACGATGTGAAAAAGTAAATTGTCTTTACAGCAAAAATAAAAATAAACACATTCATAGCAGTAACTGATCTGGATTGCTTATTTCCTTAAAAACAAGGACGAGAAAACAAAAACTTCTTTTGGTTGTGAATGAATAAGAGCAAAAGTGTCTCCCTTTAGTCATTAGAGGCTTTGGTTCAAGTTTCTGATGGTGTCAAGTAAAACTGCAGTGGCTCTTTAAGATCACAGATGTTCAGAGTACAGGACATTGCTTTAGTTTACCTATGAAATAATAAATAAAAGAAAAATACGTGTTATTTTCTGGCAACTGACCCATTGAATTGAAAAACTGTAATTCTTAACACCAAAATATCAGTTTGAAGAAACCATAGATGCAAATACTCCTACAACCCCACTTCAAAAAATCCGAACTATCCCTTTAATATACCAAAGATCACATGATATCACTGAGTATCATTATCCATTTTCAGAGCTCAACCATTGATCACTTGGAGTCAGGGTACAAAATTAGCACCATCCACCAGCCAAATGCTGGTAAAATATGCAAGCGGCTGGTAGATTTGCTTTACTTACCAGTCAAATAAACAATGGTACTCTATTAAGAGGCTGGTAAAATTTAAACATTCACTAACCATTTGGCCGGTGGACAAAAACGAAAACTTAATTTTGCACCCTTCCTGGAGTGCTGTTGAGCATTATTTCCTCCTTTCTGTCAGTGTCTTAATTCCCTCTCAGAACAGTAACTACCTGTAACAGTCAGTCAATCTATTTGTACCACTCTTCCATGCAAGTTCTCACATTAGCAGATAAATTGACTTATTTTCCGAGCACATTCCATGCAGCGCCCACGCATTCAAAGTATAGGGTTCCTAAACGTCATTCATTTTAGAACTTCTCATTATTTTCTCCTTTTTTTATACTCCACAAACTGTGTACATAGCCATGCAAGACTGAACTGACATTCTGCAATTCCTAAGCTTATTTATAAATTCGTTTTTCCAGATCTGTATAGGAATCCTGAGCAAACAATCACAAGTGTCATCTCTGTTTGTCTTTTGTGAAACTCACACAACCCACAAACTCTGTAAACTCTGTCTTTTCAATCAGCTCAAGGAAATAAACGTAGTCTTCCAAACTTGCAGTCTTCTGCTACAACCAAACATGAAGCTGCCTGGGGAGTGTTGCAGGTGGTTGAGGGTGAGAGCAATCACCAAAGCAACGGTCCTTAAAACAGTACTAAAACCGAACCAGTGACAATAAATAAAACACATTGCAAAAAAAGAAAAATCAACACGATTTGGATGAGTATGGGCAGATGACGAATAATAAAGGTATTGTATCGTGTAAATATACCGGTGTCAAAACTCCAGGTGCTGCCGTGCTCACACCCCACTTATGTCTGACACAATCAAACAGACCAGTGAAGTCCCACTTCCTGCTCCTGTTAAAACGGGAGCTTCTTCAGCTGCTCGAAGGTGATGAAGAACTGAGAGGTGTGTTAAGGAAAGCTTCATGATCCATATCACAACAGTATACGGGCTGACTCTACTCAGCAGACTGACGCAGCTCTGAAATATGAGCAACCTCGCCTCATGCCAGACCTTTCCTGGGTCAACCTTGACCTACAGGACTTTGTATAGTTGCGTGTGTGCACACGGTTTTGCAATATAATAATTTGAATGGATATTTCAGAGCATTTAACTTCATTTCACTTTCAAATTCAAAGTAGTTTATCATATTCTCAAATAAAAGCCATAATTACAATAGTGGCAACAAAAACATTGATGGGGTAAATTACCTGTACTGTAATGGTTCACGGTATAAATTCAGCATCATGTATATTTTAAGTCTCACTCACTAATTATTTCCAATCAGTTTTTTTCATTTGCTGTTAAGCTACCATCAATAAAACTCATTACTTTCGGCAGATTTTTCACGATTATAGCCTACCAGGAACAGGGATGGTAATTGATAGGATTTTATTGATACCAATGCCATTATGGTTTCTGCTTATCGGTCCGATTCTTTATCGATTCCCTTATTGATTCATGATACATTTTCTGTGTGGAAAGAAAGTAGGCCTACACAGGTTTTCAGCTATTATTAAAATCATCAATTTAGTGTTTCCCCTTTCTTACCTGGACATGCAACAGCCTGCAGCTAAAGACACAGTGTAGCCTAGCTGCACTTTTCGAGACACCATGGCCACTCCCAGATTCGGAGATGTCATAGAAACAACACAGACAGGACTTCTTCTTCAAGACTTTACGCATTCAGTTGCATCTCATATTTCTCATGGTGCACCTCAATAAACTCAATTGACTGGTGAAATAAGTTATTGTTATAGTATCGTTTTAGCACCAATATTGGGAGTATATACGTTTATATTCCCCAACTCATAGATGGAAAAAAAATCCATTTCAAAAGTATAAACAGTCGGGTATACAGTATATCTGGAAACATTTTAGATCCAATTTCATTTCTTTTGATAGAATTCCACTATTTTCCCAAGAATTAAAAATGATTAGAAATCTGATTTCCCTGTTTTTTACCCACCTGAAGGAATTCTGTAGATTTTAAAAGGATACAATGATGTTCCAAGGCCCCAGCCGCAGCCAGTTAGGCCAGAATCCCTTATAGAGAGCGAAGAAGCCCTCATTCTTCCACGTCTGCATCAGTCCATCGAGTGTTCCTTTATACATGGGGGCTCCCGACAAAACTCGCTGGTTCATCATACGGGTCCGGACAACGTCCACAGGGTTGGAGGCCAGCGCCCCCGCCAAGCCACACGTGAAACTTGAACTGTACACCCAACCAGACATGGAACAAAGTTAATGGACCAGTCCAAAGTTTCATTCAAAATTTCGAGTGTCTACTCATTTAAGAAAACAAACTGATAAACAACCGCAGTTAAAATGTCATCATGCACTGCAGCCACTGGCTTCCAGTGCAGTTTTCATCACTGCTAAAAATAATACTTAAAGACATGTATGGCCATAAAGGAGGACCACACTTGACCTAAAAAGAGAATAAATAAACTTACATAAAATGTGTCAAAATAGTGTCTCCCATGACGCCAGAGCGAAGGAGATGCTTCTTCGTTATGTCATAGACAGGAAGCTCCACTCCAACAACAATGGCTGCTCGCTGCGCTGTTGGGATGACACCCTAAAGAGGAGGAAGCGGTCGAAGAAAATAAGCCTGATTGTAGCAGTACAATTTATTGACTGACAGAGCTGACTCGATATATACAACAATTTCATATTACTGGATAACAGATACATGTAAATAAGATTATTTTGGCACAGTTAAAGGTGATTTGATCATTAAAAGCTGGCTGTAGTAAGCAGCTGTTTAATGAATAAAAAAAACTAACGACAATTTATCCACTTATGTCTCAGTTTCAGCACACGCTTAAATTTAAGTCTCACAAACACTCCCAAGTTTAAATGTTGTATTATGACTATTTGAGCCATGGTGAAGAACGAATGGGGTGCCATCTTGGAAAACCATATCCACTACATAGTAATCCAGCACTCACTCTCCACAGCCCTCTGGTGCCCTCTGTCTGGTAGATGTTGATGAAGTTGGACATCATGCTGCCTTGGAGCAGACTGCCTTGCGCCTGCATTCTGATCTAAAACAAAAACAGACCGAAAATAAATGAAAGGTCAAACATTTTTAGCTTCTGATTTACAACCTGGCACTTAAGTGTCTGAACTCAGGATAAAGAATTCATTTTAAGCAACTGTAGGAATAAAGCCTCCGGACCATTTCAAAATGTAAATATATTTAAATATTTAAAACAGTCTTTACATTTGAGTAGCTGTAATCAGCAGGTTCTTGATCAAGGACTTAAAACAATTTGATAACCAAAATAATCATCGATTAACTTTCTGTTAATGCATTGATCATTTATACAGAACTTTGCAGAGTGTCTCACAATTTTTAACGAACAATTGACAAGTTTAAAAGGGACAGTTAACCCCCCAAAAAAAATCAAGAATACATATTCCTCTTAACTGTAGTGATATTTATCAGTCTAGATTGTTTTGGTGGGAATTGCCCAGTGTTGGAGATATCGGCTGTAACGTCCGCCTCCTTTTAAATATAATGGAACTAGATGGCATTCGGGCATTCTTGTGAGAACACTTCCGTGATACGATTGGCGCGTGTTTCTGGTCGGAAGAAAACAGCTTTGCCATGAAACTGCTAACAACCAAGTCTGTGGATGATCTAGAGTAACCAACTAGACAATAAATGACATTTGGATCATGAGAAACTGAACCAGATACCCAGGAAAATAAAATTTGTTTTGGTTGATTTGCAGCACTTTCTTTGAGGAACTGTATCTGTGATCAAGACCTGTAAGAATTAGCAATCGATGGCTGGTCTTGATATTGATTAATCTATTTGGTGAACAGATATTTTAATCAAATCAAATCACCTTGAGGACATCAGTGGGGTTGGCTAGAGAAGAGGACAGGACTCCAGAGACGACACCACAGAAGACGTTGATGACCATGGTCTCGTCTGGCAGGAAAGAGACACAATATTAACATACTCAGACAAAAGCACTTAAACACAATGCCATTAAGATTAGTCTGTAATTTATTATTTACAGATGTTACAGGGATAATATGTGAGAGAGATCATCCGAATAGAGACAGTTAAAGGTGGTGCCAGATAAAAAAGGAACCAGTCAATGGTAAAAGAGAAAGGACAAATAAGAAAAGCAGACAGAGGGGTAATAAAGGAAAGGACAGAGCCTGTGGTGACAAACTTCCTGTCAGTCTCAGAAACATGCTGGCGCCGGTCAATCGCTGATAAATGTAGCACAAACCCATCTGGCTGATAACTGAAGTGGCTCTCTGTGAATTTTAGAGCTCCCAACAACAAAAAACTGATCCACTTTGACTTCGGTGCATGCTGTAAATTATAAGTGCAAGATTTACTGCACAGCAACTAACAAATCTTTAAACAGTGCTAATTACATAGCTATTATTCATAAAAACAAAACACCACATGGTAATGATCTACAATTAACTGCTGTAATTTACGGCTGCAATTTACCATTATTTAGGCCTACAGATTATTCTGTAGATTATTTTCTCGATTAATCAATCTTTTTGTCATTGTGTTGTGTACTAGGTGGCATCTTCAAATGTCTCGTTTTGTCAAACCACAACATTATTCCATATACATTATTCATAACCTTACTGATTAGCTTACTGAGGTAAACCTATGTCACTGCTTTTTGCGTAGGCTGAGTAGAACCGGAAAACAATGCAGATGGAGTCGGCCTTAAAAAGTTTTAGTTTTCCTACTATTACATTTTCCTACACTGCATTGGTTTTTATACACCAAATTGTCTGTTTTCTTTTAAAACCTGATGCTTTAATGACGTTTCTGTTTAATTGGGCTGCTTTTGTTAAGCACTTTGTAACTTGGATTTCAAAAAGTGCTTTATAAATAAATATTATTATTTCCATTAAAATTAAATATATATAATTTTGTACTCCTTATGAGATTGATATCACATAGGAGGGAAAGAGCACATCAGAGCACTTACAGTCTGTCTCCACTCTTCCCTCTCCATCCCTTCCTTCCTGGAAGCTCTTTGTCTCTTATTTAGCTTGCAAATTAGTGCCGGCAGGTTAATACATTCAGTCTGCTTCCAGCCAGGTCAACACAGCTTATTACGACGCATCCAACCTTTTTTTGGTGGATGTGGGGTGTATGTTCAAAAGGCACATACTGTACAGTACTACTGATGCACAAAAATGTGTTAGGGATAAATGTCACTGCACCACTATCACCAGGGTAAATTGCTGTGCAGTTCGTGTCTTTGTGCAACATTATTTGCATAGTGTATGTGACTATGCTCTGTGGTTCCCAGGGGGCAAACAAAAGAGGAGTGAAGGCCTGCAAAGAGTTTGTACTCTTTAAGGCACCAAAGATGTTTTGAGTCCAAACAGAAGGAGAAAGAATGGGTCTCAGGATGAGATATAAGCAGAATACAATATAAGTAGGGTCAGAAATAAACCTTTTTGGCTCACTTGCTAGGAGACTTGTAAAGTTGATAAAAAAAAAAAATATATATACTTACAAAGATATGTTGAATGCCAAAAGAATGTAAGACCCATTTTAAAGTGATAGTTCTGATTTTTTGAAGTGGGGTTATATTGGGTACTTATCCATTGTCAGTGCATTACGTACAGAGGATGGCGGTCGGCATGCACCCAGTTTGGAGAAGCAGGCAGGAATACTGGCACTGAAGATGCAGACAGCAGCTAAATGTATTTAGCCACCTAAAAAAAGTGTACGCTATATTTAGAATATTTTCACAGTTTACCCTTTCCGTCAAACTGCCCCGTTTAAGATAACTGAAGTCGTTATCTCTTGTCAAAGCCACCAGACCCCACTGACAAAAACAGTAACTTTACCTTGCAGAACACGGGAGTTGCTGGTCTAAAGCTGCCCCGATTGGTTAGTTTGTTAGTTCCTAACCGTTCTAAAACACCAAAGTCACACAATAACAAAAACTGCGGTAGACCAGAAACTCCCACTCTTTTTTTATCCTATTTTGTTTTCACCGTTTTTGTGGCTTTGATGAGAGGTTCAGTCATGAACCCAGTGCCTGAACCCAAAGTCCTCAAACCCACAGCATAGAACAGCTTCAGTTCCCTCCCTGTATACAAGGCTGTCTGACAGCAAGGTAAAGGGGTGAAAATTTCTAAATATAACGTAAACGTAAACTGATATTGAGATGCATTTATTCAGCAGCATCTTTTGAGTGTTAATGTAGAGTAAAGGTAGTGCAGTATTGGAACATGTTTTCTGCCACCTTCACTGCAACAGCAAAAAAGGTGCACTTATTCTGAACTTTCAGCACTGTACTTTTGGCTACTTGTTTAAGGACTGAAACATGTTCTACCAAATTCTTATTATACTTCACTCTGAATATCAGCATCAGTTAACCACCTAAAATGTAAATTTAAGAAAATTATGTAGGAGCTACTCCTGCCAAATTCTTTCCTATTGCTGCTAAGCTAGCCTGCTCTCAGCAGTCAGCAGTTCAGGGTTGTTTCTTCTACTCTAACTGAGATGGCTGTAAATAGTTTTTCCTCATTGTGTGGCTGGAGAGCTTTCAATGAGTTTTCAGTTGGGTTAGGTTTGTCATCAATGCTTACAGACTTAACAGTTTGCAGGAGCCTGCATCAGCCTTAAACCAGTCAAAGCTACCATGAAAATAGGAATCTGAATTAAATACAGGGCGCTGCTCGCTGTCAGTACCTTTCAAACCACCATAGTTCATTGTTTAGCCTTCTGCTGAGCTTAACTGTGGTCGAAAATGCTTTCAAGTCTGTGAATTCAAAAGGCTAGTCTCATAGGCTGCAATTTTAGAGCCTTAAGAAAGAGTTTACAAGAAAGGTTAGCAAGAAGGTAGAAGACAGGATATCAGAGATAGAAATGGTTAACACTCACCTTCTGGATGAGTAACAAACAGCCTCTTCAGAGAGTTGTAGGTTCCTATCTTGATTGTCCCATAAGAAGCTTGTCTCAACAGAGCAGGAGAAATCCTGAGAGGAGAGGTAAAACATGTTCCTTAACCTTTATCCTGGGGGTAAACTTAAGGCAAATGCACAAGAAGAGAGAGTGCTTATCATGTGGCTTCGGATACAAATCAACAAAATGTCAGTCTTTTTAAAGAGTTTGAAATCCAGTCTCACTGTCCATTACTCAAAAGCAGAGATGAATCTTAACAACTGTAGACACAAAATACATCGTTCAAAGTCAAAGAGAAGCTTCCTTCATTCAAAATGCAATACATTTCCTATCAGATTCAGCAATATTACAGTTTAACCACCCACAAAGTGTTACAGCTCTGTGTGCAAAGTTTATAACTGCATATCGTATATTAGGCACATATAAGCTTGTAGCGAGAAGCGAGAAGTCGTAACTAGATTTACTTAACAGCACATTGGGTTTAAATGAATGTGCTCTCCCCCAGGAACAGCAAGTCATCTGGGATTCAGACTTCCTGGAACTAACAGTCCCTATCCTAAAGAAATTCTTACGACCTTTTCCAAGAATTCCCCCTTAAATTTAGGATTGAATCCAAATTTAAAGTTTATTAGGCCTTAATAAAGCTCCCCAAGTAAACTGTGGAGAGTATGTATTTTGGTGGTTTTTAGTATATAATATTTTAGTATTTTGAAAGTATTTCTCGTGAAACAGAAACCACTGGGAGTGAATCTTGTGTTTTGGATGTTATTTTTATATTGTCCGTGACGCATCTGTATTTTTTTTCCCGGAGCTCTCCGGAGAAAGGACAACTGCCTGATTAATCAATAGTATTCAAGTAGAGCATCCTACATGGCAACAGGGTCAACAACAACAACACCCCCTCCCCCCACCCAATGAGATATAAGCTATTGTATAATACTGTATTGTATTATTCTATGCTATATTTTTGTGAATTTGTGTCTACTGTGCTCCAAACTAGCATGATCTTGGTTTGATCTTGAAAAAGCAGTTGTGGTGGCCAAATTGTGAGTAAACATAGAATGTCTATTTGTTTGTAAGGAGCCTAAATAAGCATATTCCATACCCAGAATAGAGCGCTCGGATGCCCTCCTCCTTGCCGATCCTGAAGAGGGCGTGGAACATGCCCTTGTAGCGCACCTCCGTGTACTGGCACTGACCCTGGACCTGTAGCCGCGTCTTAGTCAGGTCAATGGGAAATGTCCCTGAGGGTTAAAAATGTAATAACAAGAAGAATAAAAATGAAAATAAACAAAGATTAACTTAATAAAGAAAATCAAAGTAGTGTAGAGCTGACAACGATTAGGTAAAGAGAATATTTTGTACCAAATATTAATACACTGTCAAATTCATGCTGCTGGGTTGCCTCAGTTCTCACCTCTTGTGTATTATCATTAATGCATTCTATTCAGTCAACAGAAATGGCAACATTTATAACAACATAATAGAAGGCAAAATCCATATATACAAAAATAAGTAGTACAACTTTTAATGTTTGGCTCAGGTCCTTGATTAGCAAAAAGAGTTGCAGCTTTGGGAATGGGTTAAATATTGTTTTCATCATTCTGCAGACCTTAACTGAAAAACTGATCCTAGCTCTGTGACTAAATTGTCACGGTAACACCTGATTGTTACAAACTGGGGCCTGTTTATATGAAACAAGCTGTCAATTGTGTGTTGTGCCAATTATAAAATAAGCAGTGTGGATGTGTACCAACAACCTGACTGAATTCTAACTTGCTGAATTGTGTACATCTGCAATTGGAGGACAACAAGGGTTGTAAATCAGCCCCAGCCAAATATGCAAGTGGCTGCTAGATTTGCTTCACTCACCACCGGCCAAAGGCTTCTGGAATCCACCAGTCACAGTGGCAGGTGGACAAAAAAGTTAATTTCCAACCCTGAGAACAATGCATTGTGCACCAAAGAGCGTTGATATGTATTCAGCTGGATGCATGTTCCCTGTTTGTAGCCAAAGCTACTATCACTTAGCAGATGCTGGTGCAGAATTTGCCTATGGCTGCAATAGCATTGAATTTAAAAGACTATTTGCATAGAACATGTACAGCCATGGCATTACAGGTATACATCCAACAGTATACATGACGGTTAGGGTCTGCATGTTGTTGTGGTGCATCAGGTCGCCTACCGAATTCTGCGACAATCGAGGCCATCCCTCCGTAGATGAACGGCTTCCAGTTCAAGTTGACCATCTCCGCGGAGGCGGCTGCTTCCACCTGCTGCAGCCCCGCTAAAAACAACAATAGGCCGCCCAGACAGAGGTCAACGCAGTGCTGCGACCTCAGACAACACAACATAGCGAAAAACATTGAGATCGAATGTTGCTACAGATCAACGAGGCTCCTCAGCATCTGCATCCCAGCGTACTGCGCCGGAAAGAGACGCCCGCTGTGCCGAACACCGCGGAGAGAGCCATCATATTTGTTGACGGGTTGCAATTGGCCGAGAGATCAGTCAATCAAATGTTTAAGCGATTCAATTGGCTGGTGCGCCGGGGAGCGCAAACCATGGATACAGCAACCGTGTCACGATAATTAAATAAAGTTATTTATTATCGTAACGTTTTACACAGGACCGAATACGCTACTTTATAAACAAATTATACAATACATTATTTTAGTAATTAGCTAAGTAAAATTTGAAAAACTTACAATCGATAATTTATTACAGATGGCCGTGCAAACTGTTTCTGACGGTTAACGTTAGCTCGAAGCAGATAGCTCCTGCTAGGCTAAAGGCTAGTCAGCTAACACTTGTGGAAGTTACTAGCCAGCTAGTTAGCGAGTTTAACGTTACCAGTTAGCAACTCGTAACGTTAACCTTTACATTCAGCCGAAATGTCACGTACCTGTTGTGTCGATAAAATCCGCGACCTGCTATTTGACTTAGTTTTCCATGACTTAACACGTGGCTTAACTTCAGTAGAATGCAAGCAGAAAACTTATTGTCTGTGGTTATCTTCTCATTTCAACTAATGTCAAATACTGCAGAAATGAGCTTCTTCTTCTTCTTCTTCTTCTTCTTCTTCTTCTTCTTTTCTTCTTTGAGGTTTAACGGCAGCTGACATCCTTTGTATTGCATTACTGCCATCTTCTGGAGTTAGTTAACTCCTACAGTCCCAAGTAACACACTGTCACATTTTCCCCATCAGTCCTGACCAAACATCTTCTGCCTTGTCTAGTTCCACCAGTTCCACCATACTCCAGTATGTTCTTGTTCTCCCGTTAGCAATGGCGGTTCTAAAGGGAGAGGCAGTGCACAGGCCCCCTCTGCCCCCCCTCTGGCCCCTAACTATACTGTCTTTCACAGGCTGTAGCTGGTTCTGTTTAAAAGCTATAGTGGAGATATTAATTAGTATGAAATGAAACTAGATGAATTAATGGTGTCATATCATGCATTTTCAGGTTCATACTTGTATTTTGGGTTGCTACTAGAACTGTTTACATGCTTAAATGTTCTTTTTTTTTTTCTCATACTGTTTGTCTAAATATATCGGTATGACTGTATTGACCTCTGTCTGAAACACTCTGTTTTATTGCCTTTCTAAACGCCCAGTCTGTTCTGATTGGTCAGTGTTTCCAAAGATGGTTTCTGTCATTTTATGTAGGCTAGTTCTTATCACGCTGATGCTTGTTCTAATGTTAATTTTTCTGTTAAGTTTGGTTTGTATTAGTTATTTGATTCTATAAAAACGGGGTAAAAAAACTAAAGATTGACAGCTTTGATAGACTCGCAATTGGTGGGTTGTGTTGTCCATCTTTATACAGTCCGTGGGTCTTCCACTACTGTGCTCGCGGAGTCTCTGCACTATCTTTTGCAGCCGGGGAATGACTGTAAGGGCACTCTAGTGGCACTTTCTACCTATACAGTATATTGTATAGTTGTGACATCACAACTGTTCTGTACGGAAGTCTTGACGGCTCTTAAAAGCACATTTTCTGACTTCAGGCTGCGTGCATTTCTCCGTGGATTGAGCGTTTTGATACTTTCACAGTATTCATATAGCACCTCAACATGCTTTCATCAAAAAGGACACGGAAATCTCACTTTTTACAATATGGGACCTTTAAGGCATCTATTGCCATCATCCACATGGTACCAACCATGCCATGCTAGCTTGTTGGGAACTAAGTTCCAAAGTTAGGCTACATTTTGGCAGGGTAAAACTGGCATGGCCATTTTGAAAAAGGTCCCTTGACCTCTCACCTCAAGATATCTGTGTAAGTGTAGCACTTTATGCTAATCTCACAGAGTCTGGGGCTAAGAGCATGCCGTTTTTATCATGCCGTACAAATGTGTTATTTTCACCTTTTCTAAAATGTATTTGAGTTAATTTAAGGTATATTTGAATATTTCTGCATACTGGGGTCCCTAAACAGTCTTGGCATTGCATATATTTATGACTGGAAGGCTAAGACTCTTGTGGGTTTTATGATTTAGTTCCCATAGTAGCCAGTTCATTGTAGTAAGACCATTTAAAAAAAAAAAAAGCCTTATGAAACTTTACAACCACAAACCTAGGTCATTAAGAAGATTTTTGGCATATTGCCTGCATTAGTGGAAATACATGGTTAAACAATGGAGAGATTACACATAGGCTTTTAAAGAAAATTTATTTTGTTTTATTGGAGTGAACATTGGAGTGCATCTTTCTATATTTATTAAATAATGATATTGCCCTTTTTCATACCACACAACAGAAGATGGTCACTGTCAGACACATTCTCACCTACTAGAAATACTCGGGTTCAGGTGAGGGGTGGTGCCTGCAAGAGTTGTCTCTCCAGTTTGTTGCCGTCTTCCTGTAAATGATCCTTCTTCATTTCTGGACGTTTTCTTTCTTTGGGTTTTGCACGAACCGCAAGGTAGAAACGCCATCAACACCCCTCACTCGCTCGCTGGGTAGAATCTGGATAATGACCTGCTCTATTCACACATGGGCTCAATTGGAGATTACACTTTGTACTAGGGAGCTGGCAGGGTAAAGTCCATTTAATGTCCGGTCCAACTGATTCGGACATTTGCGTTCTCACATACAGATCCTCTGGTTAATATCTAAATAATTTCAGGGTTGCAGTGCATGCGTGAAAGGAGCTTTGAAGTGGTTTTAGTTGCCTAAACCTCAAATAAGAGCTGCAGGCAGGTCTTCATCCTGCCAATAAGGCCATCAGTCAGCCCGCCGGGGGGGAGGTGTTTTATTTTTTTGAGGGGGGGGGGGGGAAAAAGGAAAAAAAGGTTTTTAAAAAACTGTTTGGCAGTCCAAAATGCCTTTTAAGTCTAACACATACCCTACATATAGTTGTAAAGGGCATTACAGCAAAAACAAGGCAAAGCTGTCTTGGTGCATATGGTTCCTTTTTCCCTGTCACAGAATTTGATGCGTCTCTTGCTGTATTTCCCCCCGTAGAGCTCTTACACCGGGAAGTAAGGACACATTATAAACTATGTACAACTGTGCACTTGCAAAGCATAAGTTAAGTGTTGATGTGACATATTAAAGCCTTGGTTCTCTAACTGGTCAGACTAGTGCCTGGTGGTATTGGTGCAAGACTCAGGTCTTGAGAATACTCACTATCAGTTCTGATCACATAGTGTTTCAGTGGAAACTAACATGTATTGCTACATTTTCCTATTATGGCTGCTCCTTAATCGGTGGGGCATGCTACTGCTGCCAGTGCTAGTGTGTTCTCTCTCTGCTTGGGTCTGATAGGGTCGACTCCATTTTGGATTGGATCTGATTATTTTCAAGTCCCTTTTGGACCCAGTCTCCTTTAAGACCTTTCCATGAAAATTAATTAATACATGTTGACTTTTGGGCAGGATTTCCTAAATGTTAAACCTGTGACGACCTCTAATGTGTGTGTTTGAAGCTACACTCACAACACAGGTGCAACTGCCAGCTACAATGCAGCTCCACTAAAAACTTTTTGTGCCTTGCTCAGGGACAGCTCTGTGATTGTTAATGAAGGGAAGAAGATCTGGATTACTACAACAATACTGCCAATTTCAACCAGCAAACACCTAGTTACAAGCCTGTTTCTTTAACCTTCATTCTTCTGCTGTTGCAGTGTACAGAACAGCAGCCAAGCTCACAGTGAACCCTCAAAATGCATTTAAAAGACTACTGTCCTTTTCACATCACTCGCATCTCACACAGCAGATATCCACAATGTTAATCTACGTCGGTAAAAAAAATAACTTTTTAACTTCATCTAAAATATAGTTGGGAATTGCAGTAGCGAAAACAACAGGGCACTTGGATCCCAAATCAGAGAAAACTGAAAGTCCATGTCCATCTTTCTCTGTTTCTTCTTATTATTTTAAGTTGGTGATGCACTACTGGTGGACATGCTTGAAAACAGCCACAGTGGCCGCAGTGGCAGGACAGGTCCGGAGTTATTGGTTGAAACACAGGCAGCGCTGTGGATCACAGAGTGGTGCGCAGCAGTCGAATGACACGCTGGTAAAGCTGCTGAACGACTGACACCAGATTCCTAGGGGGAATTAAGAAGAGTGAGAACTGAACTGAGAAGTGGAGAAAGAGAAAAATTAAGAAAGAAAAGGAAGAAAAGGAAAAATACTGAAGAAAGGGCTAAAAGTGCAGTCAGCATCTTTAACTGTTTTTGTTTTTTAAATAAATAACTAGAATGCCCAAACCACAGAGAAAGAGCACATATACAAATATACTTTACGTCAAAGAACGTTTTTGTTCGACTCTTAACTTACCCTAACTCTTAACTTGAAAATTGACAACTTTTTTTGCTCCTCTAACATGAGTTTGCTTACTAACTGCACATGCAAAGTAACCTGGACTAAATTGGATTTCATATTGGAAAATATGAAAATCATACCCTCTAAATAAATGGTCAGCTGTCCATTTGCTGTAGTCTTTCAGATATGTTCAAGTACAACTTGTAATACAGCATGTGAAAAAAATTTAATAAAAATAAGATAAAAAAAATAAATACACAAAAACTGTAATTTTCTCTACCAAAACAGTTCTTAAACAGTTGTCACTCACCGAGCTCCCATAGAGAAGCAGTTGTTGCGGTTTGGGTGGAGGCAGAAGAGCGAGGCCACGCAATAAACACAGCACAACAACATGGACAGCAGCCGTCTCTTTAAGGACATCTTCCGTCTGATAGAAACACAAATGCAATCACTTATTTCGTTGTTGTTGCTTTCTTGTACATTGGTGACTGTGGCTGGTACATTGACACAAAGCAGAAACAAACATTTTATTCGAAGATCTTGGCCTATGCCCAGTATTTAAAAATTTCTGAAGTACCAATACATGATGCATATATTTATTATGAAACTTTTCTTCTTGACAGACTATGAGTTTGCATTATTTGTTCACTCTACTGGTTAAAAGATTTTGGTACAGCAAAGCAGTCTTCAGGCCAGATTCAAATTAGGTGGACTGAAGAAAAAAATCCTGGGAGTTTCTTTTTCCTCAGAAAAGTTCCAAACACAACAATAAAGTGCAATTTTGTCCACCTGTCTATTGATGTTTTATGATTTATGTTTTTAATTGGATTGCAATTTTATTTACAGGCGAATTCCAAACGACTACTCAGCCTTAGCAAAAAAGCAGGTTACCTCAGTAAGCTAATCAATGAGGTCATGAATAATGTAAATGCTACCACTAGCTGAGTCCAAGTTAGCTAAGTTTGGACATAATGGCACAGAAGCAAAGCAATGTAACATCACTGCTATAGGAGACACATTGGTTCAGATCCAAAGGTCACACAATAACACAAACAAACTAGCCGATCGAGGCAGCGGTAGACCAGCAAGATAACATTTTTGTCAAAGGAGTCTGGTGGCTTTGAAGAGTGCGATATAACGGCTTCAGATCCCCGTTGGAAAGGACTGTCTGACAGCAAATAAAGCGGTGAAAAATATTAAGATAAGTATATATGTAGCAATGTCATCATTCAGAAACCTACTGTATGTCAGGTCATTTAGGAAAAGGTTTTACTTAAACAAAATATGAATATTTGGATTTGAATCCGTAAGTAACACTACTGGGAAGTAACCAAATTGTATAAATAATAATAATAATAATAAAATAATGTAATGGACTTGATCTTTAAAGTTGAGTTGATTGTCACTAAACAGACGCAACCCCAAGGCCTCTGATACAACTCGAACTCTGCTGCAGGCCACATTGATGTGTAACCACAATGGGAAGCAGCAGCTAAATCCCTGCTCCTGTTGAACGCCACACATCACCCTAAAACATCACTCACATAACATCATCACCTTAACAATCCTGTTGAGATGAACTCTTTCCTGACAGACTGATCTGGAAAAACTCCTCACGTTGGTTAAAAACACTCTGAGGCTTCTTAGAAACAGATCCCAGGCCCAGGTGGAGGCACAAGAATTCGTCACAGCAGTTGGAGGACGGCGTTGGCAGAGGTATAAACAGGATTTTGGCTCCCTGGGTGCTGCTGGGCACTGGGCACAATTACTGCTGACCCACACTTTGTTTTGAAAGGTCCTGAAAGGTCTAGCAGGGGTGAATAACATTCCTACATTGTGTGTCTGTTGGAGCTATTTGGGTTTGTTGGGAGGGAGGGGGGGTGTGAGAGGTATTAAAAACAGGATCTTTCCTCTCAGGTTTCTGTGGACTCATATTGAACCTGGTGAAACTGTGCTCCGCTGCTCTGGGCTTGCTGGGATTGTTGTGTTGTGGTTTGAGGATAGGGTTGTGTTACCTAACGGGATGCTGGGTGAACCCTCACATTATATCCCGATCCAGTTATGTTTAAGGGTAGACACAGGTAAATAGGGTCAAACTTATAACAACACTATGAAACTTCCCCAAATTGATTACTTACATTTTTTTCTACTTCAAGTTTTCTGAAATATTAAATGTGCAAAAGAGATATTATCTAATTAAATATTAGCCTAAATATATGCAAATTTGCAAATTTTTCGAGAACTAAAATCAATGAGGTTAATGCTAACATCAGCGATGCAAACATGGTTACAATGATAATGTTCACCATATTTAGTGTGCCAACATTAGTGAGTGTAAGTAAAATGTACCTATATAGCGCTTTTCACAGACAAAAATCACAAAGTGCTTTACATAAAACATACAATATGATAAATATTAAAACACAGTTCACCATTAAAATCATAAAGTAACACATTAAAAGTAAAATAAAATTATAAATAAAGTGCGGACAGGTCAACCAAACGTCTTTTTAAAAAAGCAGGTAGTTAACTGACTATAAAAAAGGTTATGAAAAGGTTATTGGCACACTATCAAGGCTAATCATTAACCAGATTTAGTTTAGATAGGGATTTTTTTCCCGTTCTTTCTTTTAGTATTTTTCTCACAGACTATAGCTGCTACTTTGAGAAGCTGATGTGATGCCAGGTGATGTTTGGAGTGGGTGCAGCGAGAAAGCATCATTAGCCAGATCTATTTGTGTGTGAATCTTAGTGGAAAATGGTCCCATCATGCCAGATGTGTCTCCTGGGAACTCTGGGGCCAGAGTAGGACAGCAGCCAGCAGGGTTAGAGTTTAACCAAGCTCATTCAGCTCTGTACAGCACAGAAACACAGTTTAGCTGTTGTTGTTATATATTACTAAATGGATTTTAGTAAATAAGTCTCAATATGACACAAAGCAATACCGTTTTTTTTTAACACTGTCACTACTAATGAACAATACATTGCATGCAGCGTGGCAACAGGACCCTCATCTACATTAGAGTGTACAGTTTGCTAGAATTCACATGGCACATGGATAAGATGCTGTTACGCTGTATTATAATAAACCGAATCAGCATCAGAATTAGACTCAGAATAGGATCCATTGCTAAGTAGCCAATGTTTTCACTTATATTTGAATGTCATCTGTGATTTATTATCAGTGGAATTCATTGTTCCTCCAACATGCTGTGATTTAGAGGTAAATGACAAAGTCATGTGATGTGTCTTTCTTTAACATATCATTGTATGGTGGTGTAATAATCTATATTTATATTTAACATTTTAATAGAAATGATAGGGTTTCTAGATCATTAACCTGCTTTGTGTGGTGTTGACATGAAAAGTGGCCACACGGTTGGTCTTTCTCCCCATGCCCTTATAAATGTGTAATCTTAAACTTGTTCTGTATGTAGCCTACTAAGGTTTGGAACACTTTCCGAGCCTCAGTTTAAAAAAAGAAAATTCTGATACAAATGATAAGCTTACATATTTTAAATTGATGATAAAAAATAGACAGAGAGCCAGCAGGCAGGCAGCTGGGACAAGGGTCAATCCCAGAGAGCAGCAACAGAAGCAACGGATGAGCAGCAGAAGGTTATGTATGTGTTTGTGCTGTGTGTGAGTGTGTCTATAGACTGTGTGTGTGTGTGTGTGTGTGTGTGTGTGTGTGTGTGTGTGTGTGTGTGTGTGCGCGTGTGTGCATGTGTGTGTGCGTGTGTGTGTGTGTGTGTGGGAAGGGGAGGGACAAGCGATAACTGCTGATAATGCTGTCAGTGTTTCTGTCCTTCTGCCTTTGTTGAAGGGATCTTTAGGACACAGATGAAACTGGTGAGATCGAATGGATGTTTTAGCGAGACTGTCTTCCTTAAACGTTGACATAAGTAACCGGGGAAACATTACATGACATTGGATTAACGTAAAAGGACGATATTAGCTGATAAGATTCTTCATCTTGTGGTGAAGTGCCGTCAGATGTTAGAGTTCTTGAAGTTTTTTTTCTTGAAGTCTTAACCTAGATTGTGTTGGAGCATTTTTGCACATCTCTATTTCTTCTAACAGTTTCTAATGGTGCAAGTGCCACATTTTGTGATGAACGACTGTAAAGGATAAAACACAGTCTCTAATCGCAGCAATGTCAGCTTTGTGGATTTCACATTAAAAGCTGTGTGTTTTTGTTATATCATATATGAGTGGACTTGTGAGCACAGAGACCACTGTTAGCATGGCTCCTAACAGCATGGACACCAACAAGCCGACAACCCAAAGTGACGTGAAGCCTTGGGTGATGGGTGTGACCCTGAGCATCGCCTCCTGCCTCATCACCTCCACCAACCTGCTGGTGGCAGCCGCTCTACTTAAGCTACTCCTCAGGAAGAGAAGCCAGAGCTGGTGCTTTGTCCTCAACTTGGCACTGGCTGATGCCCTGGTGGGTGTGGCCATCACTGGCCTGGCCACAGAAAACTTCAACTTTAACAGCGACGGCAACAACTCTCCGAACCAGCACAACCAGGTCACTGACGATGCGCCCACAAACGCCACGCCTCCTGCCCAAGGCAAGACCCGGTGTTTGATGCGGATGGCCTTCGTGACATCACCCTGCACAGCATCTATTATGTCCATGTTCCTCATCTCACTTGACCGCTACGCAGCCATCAAGATGCCCCTGCGGTACTCCCAGCTGTCTGGGAAGGCAACAGCAGTGGGGTCCTTGCTGGCTTTGTGGATCAGCTCCCTCACTATGGGATTCTTGCCAGGTGAGACCTTAAAATATACAACTGCTTAATAAATATATGGTGTGTTGTGGTAAAAGCAGCTGGTGTTCAGAAGGCACTGTGTTGTCCCAGGTACCGCTGGGATATCAAGTTTGAGACATAGCCTACATCCATGAGTTTGAAGGTTTATCAGACAGGATTTACTGGCAGCATATCGATGGGTTACATTGCTTTTTGTCTTGATCGAAGTGTCGTATAGCAAATAACCCATGCCCTCTGTTCCTCAGTCATGGTGCGGCAGCTGCAGGCGGAAGAATATGGCGGCTTCTGTGCCTTTTTCTCCGTCATTCACCAGGTGGGCATGATCGTGTTATTCAGCGCATGCTTCTTCCCGATGCTCTCTGTATTCCTTTACATCTACCTGGACATCCTGAAGATCGCCTGCAGCCACCAGAAGCAGATATGTCAAGTTAGGCAAGCTGGTTCCAGGACGGCTGACCACCATTGCCATCAACATTGCGGGGATCATCAGCAGCATCAGCATCTGAGGAGCCATTACTGGAGCCACGTCAAGGCCCTGAGGACAGTGGGGGTGCTTGTGGGCTGCTTCTTGGTCCTCTGGTGTCCCTTCTTTGTCGCATGCATAGTGCACCTTCTGTGTGAAAGCTGTGAACTCACTGCCGTGTTAGAGAATTATTTGTGGCTGTTGGGACTGTCCAACTCACTGATCAACCCTCTGGTGTACGCCTTTTGGCAAAGAGAGGTGCGGCTGCAATTAGCAGCCATGTTCTCCTGCTTTATAAGCAGGTCGTTGGCCGCTGGACCACCAGGTGTCACAGAAAGATGTGACCCGCAGCCACCTGTGCTGACTCAAGCTGATGCATCTGGTGGAAATACCCTCAACCATTTGCTGTTGCAACCTATTATCGGCAACGATAAGGCTCACATTGTGCCGCTATCTGCAATGACCAGCTTGTGAAAGAAACGGTGTTTGGTGTTTTAAGCCCCCAATGTCGTCTTCCCGGTAGGGTTAGGGTTAGGGTTAAGTTTAGGGTTGGGTGCCTTGAAGTCGACGTTGGGGGCTTAAAACACCATTCAGCTAAAGAAACTGGGAAACCAGAGAAACAGTGGCAACAAAACATGGCTATCATCAATGTGATTTTCAAAAGTAAAAATATAAAGTATTACTTTCCAAATTAAATTTGCAACACTTATTATAATTCACATGGAAAAGTCCTGTCTCCATCTCAAATGCACACAATACTACATGGGCCTCAGCCCACTGTGATCCTCATCTGACAGCTAATAAAGTTTAAAGTCATAACAAAACCTTCTCTCCCTTTCTTTTGCTTTCAGACCATCTATTACCATGTGTTTGAATTCATGCATATGTAGAATATATTGCCAGTGAACACAACAAATATGCAGCATTCAAGGAACATTCTGGTTTATTATGACTTATTTTTAGCCATGCTACTGGCTATGGCTATAATTTAGTGACAGTAAGTAGGAGGCACTTAATAGTGACAGCATTACAGTATAATTTAAAGATTTCTTTCATAGTTCCCAGTGAAACCAGAGGGGTCAGAGGTCAGTGGCAGTAAGGGGCACTAAAGTGTTCAACGGTCCAGTTTCACAGACTTTGACATGCGTTTCCTGATAAGTCCACAAGGGTTCAGGCCTGTCCCACTGTGAAATCAGTGCATGGTGGGTGCTTACTGACATTTTGAGCCCTTTATGCACACTTACTGCAAGTCTGATATCCAGCAGAGACTTGCAGAGGACAATGTGCTTCAGAGGGAAAAACCCACAAGAAAGTGGGCTGAAAAATGAGTTCAAAGTAAAAAAAAAAACTAACTAAAATAGATTTTTGCTTAAGTAAGTATGTAAACTTTATTTATATAGCACTTTTCACAGACAAGAGGGGTCACAAAGTGCTTTACAGTGAAACAAAAACAAAACAACAACACATAAAGTGCAAAGCTATATGGCTAATTAAATGCTTGTCTAAAAAGATGAGTCTTCAGGTGTTTTCTAAAGGTTTCCACAGAATCCAAAGCTCTCAAGGCTAAAGGGAGAGAGTTCCAGAGCCCTGGGGCCACCACAGAAAAAGCACGATCACCTCTTGTTTTAAAACGTGTTCTGGGAACAGTTAAAAGTTCTTGGCTTGAAGACCTCAGAGAACGACCAGGAGTGCAGTAGTTCCTGGATGTACGAGGGAGCTTGGCCATGTAAGGCTCTATAGGTAATGGTTTAGGTAATTTTAAAATGCACTCTAAAACCAATCGGTAGCCAATGAAGAGCCTTAAGCACAGGAGTAATGTGCGACCTCCTGCTGGTCTTAAATAAGTCTTGCTGCTGCATTCTGTACGACTTGCAGTTTGTCCAAGGAAGATTTGTTTAAGCAAGTGTACAGTACATTGCAATAATCCAAACGTGAAGAAACAAAAGCATGAACAAGCATCTCCATCTCTTTTTTAGAAACCACAGATCTAATCTTAGCAATGTTCCTGAGATGGAAAAAACAGGAACGAACCACAGACTTCACATGACTGTTAAAACACATAGATTTGTCAAAAATGACACCCTGATTTCGCACAGCATTACAGTCAGAGAATGAGTCCCAATGGCCTGCCTAATCATAGGGGTAATGTTGTCTGGGGCAAAGATCATCACCTCAGTTTTGTCAGAATTTAATTACAAGAAATTGTCAGCCATCCATTTGTTAATGGAGGCTAAACAAGTTTGACAGTTTGTCTAGCCTATCAGGGCTAAAAGATAAATATAATTGGATGTCATCAGCATAACAATGGTAAGATATATCTTCAAAACTACCAATAATCTTACCAAGAGTAAGCATATACAGACTGAATAGCAAAGGGCCAAGCAGAGAACCTTAAGAATTTACTTAAGAATTACTACCAACTAGTAGGAGAAATTTAAGTCAAATTCATTTTTCTCCAGTGACATTAGTGTCCCTTTCTCCATGGAGTGTGAAGTTCTGACTCTTTCCGAAGTGAAAATTAAAAATTGGGATACTTTTATGATTATTTGGACAGGTTCTAGTCTCTGATTGGGCTACTTTTTGCCTGCACTTGGGTTTTTGGCTGGTCACTGCCTTCCTAAAATATACCACAGCAGGAATTCAAGATAGATCTAGATCTAGATAGTAGATTCAATTGCGGAATTGACAGTTGCTAGGACCTTTTTTGGGTGTGCTCTTTGATAAAAGGGAAACATTGAATGAGTGTCAAAATTACATTTGCATGTGCCCAGGGGCCCATTGTCTCGTAATCCACCCATGCATGTGGGCCACCTCAATTCATGAAGTTCTATAATGTCCACGTTTACCACCAGAATATAAATATAAATAAACACTTTTTGAGTCCCATCTTTTGGCGTTTGGATTTTGGTCCCTCTTTTGTGTCAAGTATAGATTGATTCATAACAGATCAAATAACATGCAGCAAAGGTAATGAGCCAGACTCGCTATGGCATTATGCAGAAATTGTGTGCCTTGGCCCATGGACCTGCTTTGTTTTATACTGCTTTATAACATGCATGTGATTTAGTAGCTTTAAATTGATGGTTCTCAGACAGCAGACAAGCCTTCAGTTCATCCAAGCGGTCGTTATTGCACACTTAATATTTCATAGCTGGGTAACTATTCAGTCATGGAAACTTCCTCGGCTGCTTAAATCTTGATAAATATTGTCCACTTTACATGTCAGCAGCCTGTATCAACAGAGCACTTTCACCAGATGATGTCAGGGAGTTCTAGGTTATATTGCTAACATTTACTTAAGACTGACAGACTGCATCTTCTACATAAACCCTGAGCTGGAAATAGATTTTATTTGCCAATTGTTCTTTTTCTTTACATCATGTTGTTATACAGAAAGAGTTTTAGCAGTGCCCTGCAGGATCATGCTGCATTATTTGTGCATACATCTAAAAAGAGCTTGTAGTTTGAACACATCACAGTCTTCCCACCTTGGAATAATGCATGAACACTCCCACACAAGACTTTGTAGTCATTTTGTGTCTCTTTGTGGTCATTTTAAATCTCTTCATGGTCGGTGTGTGTCTCTTGTGACATTCTGAAGGCCAGGGGGGCCCAGACACTTTAGACCCATAGGCCTGACAGCATATACTAATCTTTTAGCATCCTGCTTTTTTTCTGTTAGTACTCAAGAAATCAAGGTAACACTTTACAATAAGGTACACAAAAAAATGGGTAGTTAATGATTAGTTACTGTTTTTGAAAGAGTAACGAATGATTAGTTACTGTTTTTCAGAAGGGTAGTTACTGTTTTTCAGAAGGGTAACGAATGATTAGTTACTGTTTTTCAGAAGGATAGTTACTGTTTTTCAGAACTACCCTTCTGAAAAACAGTAACTAATCATTCGTTACTCTTTCAAAAACAGTAACTAATCATTAACTACCTATTTTTTTGTGTACCTTATTGTAAAGTGTTACCGAAATCAACATACTTCATACTCATACTTTAATTTAAGTAAGGGTTGGGATATTCTGCCCACCTCTGATGATGTATGAGCACAAGCAAAAACATAGTAGAAATTAATTGTATATAGCAGAATTAAGACACACCAAAATGTAAAATATTTATTAACAAACTGCTGACAAAAATGACTAAGAATCAATAAAGGAAAACACAATAAAAATACTCTGCATTACACTTGACTTTCTTTACAGTGACATGCAAACGGATCACGTTGGCATGTTTTCAAATTGATCTCAAGTAGACAGGAATGCTCTGTAGAACTGTTATGACTGTAAATGAAACTGAAAATCTTCAACTCATCAACTCAGAACTACAAACCCAAACAGTCTAGTAACTGCATTGCTTCACAGCCTGAGGCATATGTTGAATGTGTGTGTGTGTGTGTGTGTGTGTGTGTGTGTGTGTGTGTGTGTTCATGCATGTGCTAGCGTGTGCGCGGCTTCTGCATCCTCATTGGGCTGAAGAACGGGTGCCATAGTGCCTCCTCCAGGGTGATCCTTCTATAGACGTCGTACTCCAACATGCAGCCGATTAGGTCAAACAGCTGACTCTCCTCCTCGCTCTTCTTGCGCATGGACTGCTGAGAAACAGACAGTTACTCTGAGTTTCTGCTGCTACCTCACGGCTGCAGCTGATTGGCTGATCTATGTACCTTGAGAGGTATACAGTGTTTCCAGATGTATTCGTCAGTGGAGCTCGACTCGTCCCAATTCAGACGCCCGTTGTGCACATAATGCTCCTTTCTTCACACAATACAGCACATACACATGGGGTCATTCGTTAGTTAGTTGCAAGTAAGATAGACTTACATCCTCCCCACTGGCACTCAATTTCAAGTCACACTTGCAGCCGTGGAGAGCATATTAAGAAAAAGGCATAAACAGATAACCTGTGGTGCTTTCAGTCATAAGAAGGAAACACCCATCACCATGGAAACTGATGGAAACAATGCTCACCCCCGCTATGTTTTGTTGTTTCCCTGCAGGCACACAATCCTCTAAATTTGTCTAAACAAACACTATGTAAATCATTTGTATATGATTGTAGCATCTTTTAAACTTTTCGGCAGACAAAAACGTTACATGTTTTTGGACTGATGAGTACAAATTTTGCACGACAGAAGTGGCTAGAAACACAGACAACTGTGCTATATTTGAATAGAAACTTGGCTTATGGGTTGCATTTAGGCTTCTCATCTCAGTGTTAGAGGTAGGGAGGAAGTGCAATTCCAGGGTACAGTTAATGTGAGGGCAGAAGTGCCAAAGGTACCAAATAAGGATGCCTCCTAGATGCCTCCACAACTGTAAGGCTGACCCAGATCACTTCCTAACCGGCCTGGGAGAACTTTGGGAGCCAGGGAGGATCTTTCTAGAGAAATGGATAGTTGGGCTAATCTGCTCGCCCTTATATATGTGTCCTGTATACCTGGTCTGTTTCAGCAGGTGGGGGGGAATCGGTCCCAGGATTTTCTCCATCATGGCCAGATGTTCTTTACTGTCATGGGTCTGAAACAACAGACAGGCAGGGGAAAAAAAACCTAGAATTATTTCTGTGTGTGTGTGTGTGTGTGTGTGTGTGTGTGTGTGTACCTGGAAGAGTGTACGTCCCAGGTAAAACTCCATTAGGACGCAGCCCAAACTCCAAACGTCACAAGACTGGTTCCAGCCCAGATCTGTGCACAAACACAAAGTTTAAACTAAAAACATAGATCATTTGACATGCAAATATAGTTTGTGTGTGTGTGTGTGTGTGTATACCCAGTATGACCTCTGGAGCTCGGTAATGGCGTGTTGATACCTCGGATTCATGGTGTTCGTGGTCAAATTTTGCGGTGCCAAAATCCACCACTTTCACATCAAAACTCCTCAGTTTCCTCTCCTCACACTCCTGTAAAAACACACACACACACACACGCACGCACACACACACACACACACACACACACACACACACACACACACACGCACACACACACACACACACACACACACAACACGTAAACATCCTTCATTGCTTGACAAACCTTGAAATGAGAGCATGACATGTTTTATTTGTTTTTACGAACTTTTACCATCACATTGTTGTACTCCAGGTCGTAGTCAGAGCAGACAAACAGGATGTTCTCTGGCTTCAGGTCTGTGTGGGTCAGTTTGTTACGATGCAGGACTGTGAAACACGCAAAAACATTGAGCATTGAGCTAAACAGTTGGTGGCACTAATTCTCCAGTCGGGTGCCATTAAACCATTGCAGAAGAAGAGGGCGCAATGAGATTACATAATTAAAAGAGCGCCAGTCAAACCTCATAATGTGGAAAATATGATGGAAATAAGATATTTATGTTTTTACCAATATATTAAACATGCAGTATGGAACTGTTGTTTCCCGCCTCTGGCAGTGAGAGTAATTACACAAATACTGTCGACACAATGACGTATGACTGCAGGTGAGCTCGCTGCATCTCCACCGCCCCCAGGAGCGATCTCTTCAAGTCCTCGCGTGCAAATAAGGGCAGAGGGAAAGAAAAGGCAGAGGGATGGAGTCGTCAGATAAGGTCATTATATCTGCCCTTGGTCCCTTCTCTTCTGTCAGTGCTCTCCCAACAAGGAAAAGCTACACCAATTGTGATCCGTGTTTGTCCTCACCGTTGATCGTTTCTTGTTTTTTGATTGTAATCCTTCCTCTGAACCCCGAGTTTCTTTTTTTATCTGCAGCATCCCCTCCAGATTCCAGATAAGTTTCGCCTATTACGACGCCTATTAGGATTATCCGCCATACTCCTAGCTGTCGCTCCGTCGCCATCATCTCTCAGACCCCCCGCCTGCTCCTGACCCCTTTAGCTCTGGCTGGTTGATGTAAAACGCATCACTTCTGGTGCACTAGTGCAAGAATGTCATCACAACTCCAGTATACTGCAAAATACAAAGAGCTTTCCCTGGCAGAAAAAGTCCTGTACTTCTGCACTAACTTTTCCAACTCAGAGGGGTGACCTCTAGCTCACCCAGTGAGAGCGTGCGCCCCACGTTGGCTGAGGCCTTTGCAGCGGCCCGGGTTCGAATCCGACCTGAGGCCCTTTGCTTCGTGTCATCCCCCATCTCTCTCCCACCTTTCCTGTCTATCCAGTCTCACTCTGAAATAACGGGAAAAAAGCCCCCCCAAAAAATAAAAAGTTTTCCACCTCAGCCAAACATAAAATCTTCTTTGTGATATTTTTGTATTTATATATATATTTTTTCCTTAGTTCTCCACCATGAAAAGTTATCAATAATGACAAGATCACGGGTCAGAGGTCACACATGGCTGGTAGAACGAGGCTAACACACACACTTGACTCACAGCAGACGGCTCTGAAGATCTGGAATGCCATTTGTCTGATCTGCTCCACGTTGAACGGCAGGAACTTGTTCTGTCGGAGAAATTCAAAGGTGCTGAGGCCGAGCAGCTCAAACACGATGCAGATGTGACCGTCATGCTCAAACCAGTCCAGCATCTTCACACAGGCACTGGCAGGAGAGAGTCAATGATCCATAAACATGAGGCGTAGTAGTTGTGTTAGCCCGTAGCTAATACAAGGACATGATAGATAAAATCGAATGGTTTTAGAGAAGAAATTCACCCCCCAGGTTTTACTCTGAGGGACTGCTGCAGCTACACTCACAATCTGTTGTCATCATCCAGGATGTTGATCTCCTCCAGCACCGCGATCTCAGACCTCGCTACTTCACAGAAACACTCAATGTTCCTCACAATCTTCACAGCCACGTGGTCCTTTCTGTTGAACATACAAACAGGTGTACACAGACATGCAGAAAAAGATACTGCAAGTAGTGAAAAGTAACTGCACTTATGCCACAAAAATGAATTCTTCTGCAGTTTACATGGTGATTAAACTGTTTCTGGTTTCAGGCTTGTTGGCTAATAAATCAGGATATTGTCATGCAGGCTGTTCTTATTCACTGCTCATACTTATACCTTCCTATTTAATTTGTATATAACCAATGTAATCGTGCAGCCAGGACATGCAGGGCTGCCTCTGACGAAGTCAGGCGACGTAGTATAAAGAGCAAGTCCGCATAGGGAGGAGGTAGGGGTGGATGGATCAGTCAAAAAAACACAACTTTCATTCAGGACTCCGCTATTGCATACCTTGTGAAATCAAAAGTCAACGTTGACCTTTTTCAGCTTAGTCTCGTTACGTAACTTGCATACTTAACCACTGCATGTATGTAAGTTAAGTAACAAACGTACTTATCTGAATCCAAACCACAATCTTTTCCTAAACCTAGCCAAGTAGTTTTGTTGCCTAAACAGGTTATGCACTGCATAGGCTGCAGGAGTACTGATCGCTTGTGCTGCTGGACATTCGTAGGATTACACACGAAAAAGTGTGCACACTGTTTCGTAAGATATCATACGATATGAGGATATGTTGCATCATGGTGGATGGAGACCAAAAAAAAAGTCTGAGAAACTTATCACAAGCAGTATTGCCATCCTTAAGTGCCTGGTCATGGTTCAATCAGCATGCAGGCTTACTTGTCTCTATCAATACACTCCACAACCTTTCCAAAGGCTCCTACTCCCAGTGTGGATACCACCTCATCTGGGAAGGACAGACAGACATTTAATTAGTTTAACAGTGTCAGCAGCAATGTCTTAAAAGGCAAATGTAAATGCAAAAAAATGTGAGAATATTTCACCCATCACAAAAGGATTATGTGAAGGAGGCAAAAAAAAAAAAAAAAAAAAAAAAATATATATATATATATATAAGGTATATACACTATATATATATCTTGAAGGAGCAGTGGATTGTAGGATTTAGTGGGATCTATTGGCCACAATGGAATAACAAATTTCACATAAACACCTGAAAGGCAGTACCATGCTATGGTTAGATGGCTGAGGTCTAGGGTTATCATTTACACACCACCCTTCCACTGCCATATTTCCACAGTGGCCCAGAACGGCCAAACCAAAGACTCTAGTCTCTAGAGAGGGCTTTTTGCGTTTTTACCTGAAGCCACTGTAGGTTCTACTACACACTTGGAAAGGGAGGGGTGAGGAAAGTGGTATTATGTAAGGCAACACAGTGGTCCAATGGTTAGCACTGTGGCCTCAGAGCAAGAAGGTAGCGGGCCTTTCTGTGTGGAGTTTGAATGTTCTCCCCGTGTCTGTTTTCTCTGAGTGCTCCATTTCCCCCACCACTAAAAACATGTTCCCCTCCCTCTCTACCGAGCTGATGTGTGGTGAGCATTTGATGTCGTAAGGCTGCCATGCATCACCCAGGTGGGTGCTACACATTGGTGGTGATAGAGAGTAGTCCCCCCCCCCACCCCTGAAGCGCATTGAGTCTATGATAAAGCCCTATATAAAATGTAATGAATTATTATTATTATTATTATTATTATTATTATTATTATTATTATTATTATGTTAGTTGCAACCTTGCCGCTAGATGCCACTAAATCCTACACACTGCTCCTTTAAATATGAAAATCTCTCTAAAAACATCAAAGCTATGACAAGGACAAGACAAAGGCTGGTGTCGAGTACATCTTTCTTTCATCACAAGGCCGATGTGATAGTCCAGGTGTCCCTCTTCGTTGTCCTCGCAGCTCTTTCCTACGTGACTCTTCTTCACTCCATCATCATCAGCAGTGACAGCCATGTCACCAGGAAAAGCACATTCAAGCGGGAGCGAGTTGTCTTCAGGCTGAGTTTAGTGTTGACACATGCCACAAACAAGATGAAGCGATGGGGTGCGCATGGTGACACACAGGTTGACAAGACATATGGACAAGACAGTGCAAGAGAAAGCCAGGGTGACAATTTGAAACACGTTAGTTTCCAATGGGTGACAGTTTGAACTTAAATCACACCAAGAAGAGTAAGGAGAGCAGGGAAAGTTCACTACTGACAGATTGTAGGACCCCAGGAAGAATAGCTTTTAGCTTATGCTGAAGCTAATGGAGATCCAAATAAAAAAACAAAAACCTCAGATAAAACCATATCAAGTGTCAAGAACCCCCCCAAAATAATTCACAGATGAAATCATATAAGAAATAGGAGAGTCTGGCTCAGATTTTATGGTAATGAATTTGTCCCTCTATAGAAAGCTCTCACAATATCTAGCAAACAGTTGAACAAAATAAAAAAGATTAAAAGATTTTGTCCCATATTTTTGGCTACTCTAGTTGTATAGCTGATGTGTCTACCTGAAGTCCAAACAACATTTATTTACCAATGATCTGGGAAATATTTCCATTCAAACTATGACAAAAGATCAAAATGAGAGGAGGATAAACAGCAGGAAGAGAGTCGTACCGAGTTACCAGTTTCTAAGGAGCTGCCGGGTGTCCTCTGGTTGAATCTTCCAGTCTTTCTGTCAGCATGAACGTCTGTTTTGAGGTCATCACCATCTACCAGCACAAAGAAAGACAGAGTTGATTTACTGCTGCGTGAGTACATTTGATAGATATTAGATATTACTGTATACTTATTTCTTGAGATTGTTTGTAAAAATCAAACAAGCTGTTGCTAATGAAGAGGTAAACAGCAGAGCTTATATTCAATTTTCTTATTTTCTTGCAGTATAACTGAACGTGCAGGATTTCCAAAACTCCTTTTAACTGTCACCCTAAGATGAATAATAATGAGCAGGTATGAGCAGTTAATGCAGAGAAACAGTGGACTATTTACGATGTTTTACTGTTTTCATCTCATACACATACTACTTGTTGAAGTGTCCTTGAGTAAGACGCTCCTACATAGCCTACTGACTCAGTGTGAGCTGCACTAGACATAAATATAAGTTAAATGACCCAAAAAATAAGAAAGAAAATAAGGTTACCGCTCCAAGATCCGTATACGTTGTCCTTCTTGCCCATAGTACTGCTCTACACACCTTGTTCTGTAACCCCAATGTGCTCCCTCTGCTCCAGCTACTGGAGGTCTGGGGAAAACTGAACATATAAGAAGAAGAAACACACAGGTAGACAAGGCTTACAGTAAGTACCAAAGTTGCAGGATGCGTAAAACATGGACAGACAACATTGCTATTGTATAGATTCTTACAACTAGTGGTTGTAATGACAATACCCTCAGCATGCTAACAGTGTGTTTTTTTTCTATATCTCAGTGGCATTGGGATTTATTCTGTGCGCACCAAAATGGCACCGAAATCCATCAAATAATGATCAAGATACTTGATTAAATTGGAAAGACTCAATGACATTTATTGCCAACCTTAGTTAAGAAGACAAAAAAATGCATTTTTGAATATCAAAACTCGACAAATGTCATGCTGTTCCATACGCTTACAAGCAAAGTGCTTCTACAAATATTTAGAGGGAGCATTATAACTTACAAGATCAGTTGCTGCACCTGAATGGATCCTAAAGGTCACAAACTCTTCAGTGTCTCCCTCTGGTATTTTTCTGGTCTCTGCTTTTCTGCCACACTTTGTAAAGGTGGAAACGTTTAAATTGAAACAAAATCCATTCAATTTAAATGTCTTATTTGGCTGCAGAGAAAGGTGCAGGAACTCTGCTCTTCCCCCGTCCTCTGCCTGGTACTCAAACCCTCCCTCCTCCACTGCCCTTGCTCTACAGGGACAAAGATTTCTCAGTCTCCTTTAACCCCTGTTTCCAAAGCCATACATAGTGCTACATCCTCCAACCTACAAACCTATTGGTTTCTCTATCCCCTGGCTCTATCGCTATCTTTCCCTGGCCTTTAGGAAAAGGCTAAGTTACGACCCCCCCAGCCAGCAAGTCAAGTTCCAGAGGGGCGAGGAGATAACATGAAACTATAATAGTCCCTGTGGGGAAACTAGGTTTTTAGAGCAGTCATCGGATATGGCAAAATTAAATAGAATAGAAACTAGAATATCATGTTTAGAGTATTATATCAACAGGACATAGAAATACATGAACAAAGCAACGATGCCATGACATTCATGTGATTTGATTTCAAGTTAGCTATCATTAAAATATGGAACTTCTGAAGACTCACAATTTTAAGAACAGTTCTCAATATGGAGTTATATTTTTAAAGGGGCTAGGCAATTTTTTAATTCAGCTGGGCACTGTAGTTTTTAGCAAACATTACTCACACAGGAGTGAATACTGCATAGTGGACTGTATATTTTCAGCATATAGTGCTCGAGCAGCTGGGCAGCGTACTGTATGTACTGTATGCTCAAAATAAACTAGTATGACCATGGCCATGAAGGAACATGTCACTCATGGCTCACGGATGTGTTTTTCATAGTTTTAAGACAACAATGGACACTGGCACAGATGTATGAGCCATGTCAAGCTTTGGATACACAGGCAATACTTGTAATAGAATCAAATCAGTGTTGGTTTTAGTCTGAAGAAAAATACAGCATATGGTCAGACATTTCTTATGAACTCTGTCTTTTAATTCAAGTAAATCAGGTTTTCAACTGGAGATTGACATCTTGACAACATGTCTACAAGCTTACAGTTTGCTTCTAGTAAATCGTCATGCCATGAAAACCTCTCTCTCTGCCCCTCCCTGTCACCTCTTCCACAAATAGCATACATGCCATTCACAGTGGGGGTTTCTCTCTCCCTCCACATCATTTCTTATTCATCTTTTCATCACCTCTTCCACTCCTGCAGTATATCTCTTTTATATTTTTTATTTTTTTTTTTACCTTTGCAACAGATGTTAAATGTCAATGCCATCTACAACCTGCAGAAAATGCCAGATTTGCAAATTCCTATTTATTTATTTTCCAAGAAGGTAAAAGTAAGGAATTAGCAAGAATTTTCAATACATTGAAATAAATAGCTTGTCATTTTTTAATGCTTTTTAAAATATATAACCTGTTTTTTTACTGTGCTGTTACTGAAATATTAAGATCTTTTGGTTGAATGGCCTATAATGCAGAGGGGCTTTGCTTTTTATAGCCGACGATGTGAAGGAGTGTTAAACCATGCGTCACGGCTCAGCTGTCTCTGATCGCCTGTAAATCTGCGCTGAGGACGATTCACTCCTGCTGACAACATGCAGGACCGTTGTCACTCACTTAAGATCCTCTAACACTCACTACTCACCAACCACTGACCGGAGTGGAGAAGTGCATACAGCTTGCAAAACAAGGGAGACCATACAAGCCACCAATAAACTTGATGTGTCTAGAACTAGTTCACAGAAATGCTTTAAATTCTGGACTGCCTGGCACATGGAGCTCAGCCTTCTCTGCAAATCAATTGTGTGGTATTCTTCAGGAATCAGTGCTTGCCTGTAATGTTTTGGTTTTATAGAGTGGAAAAGAGGGAAGAGCCTTATCATCATTATTACCAGCAGGTCAAACTTTTCACTTATCCAGTCAAAACAAGATACATTAGTTTTGTACAGTTATCCATGGTTCCCAAATTATTTATCCAGATTACTTCTAGGGATCCACTGACTTTTTTCTCCAGCACCACCATATGATTCACATTTGGTTTTGAGTGATATGTCTCGGCAAGTATTGCCCGTATTGGGATTGCCATGAAATGTGGTTTACACATTTATGTTCCCCAAGGATAAATTGGGGTCACACTTTATTTGAATTTTAATAACTCTGGTGATCCCTTAACTTTTTAACTAGCTCCATCATCAGGTCAGAATTATAATTTGTATAGTTTTAAATTGTCCAACACTTAATAACTGCAAAACTGATGACATTCCTATCAGCCTCAGCTATACTTAGTGCTAATTAGTAAATGTTAGCACACTAAACTAACGTGGAAAAAAGTTTTAAACCTTCTAGGTTTCTGAGTAAGCACCGCTTACAGAGCCTCTAGCACCCCTTTAGAGACTCTTAAGCCCCCTTTCACACACTGGAACCCTGAATGTATCCAGACTTTACCCGGAGGAGCTGTATGTGAGAACGCAAATTTTTGAATCAGTTGAACAACAACATTTGCATTAAACAGACTTTACCCTGCAAGCTCCCGAGTACAAAGTCTGTGTAATGTCCAAGTGAGCCCATGTGTAATAGAGCAGGTCATTGTCTGGAGAATTCACAGCGAGCAAGTGTGTTGATGACATTTGTATCATATCATTTTTACAATTTCTTTCTACGCTGATGACTATAAATTCTGCCATTGCAATGGAGCCGGAGCCATTAAATCAGCACTTTTATCTATTCTGAACATTTTGTTTTTGCAATCATAACACAGTTCTGCAACATAGCTGCCAAATTTTGAACTGATTGGATTGCTTTTATCCAAAATGTTCCACAATACAGAACATTACATTGTACCTCTCCGATTTAGGTGTGTCTCTTACTGGTTGATTCATGATTGACTTCTCTCCTGATGTTTCACAGTGCTGTAACTTTTCCTTTTAGCTCCATTTTATTTTACCTTTTCATTCCATGTCTATGCATCAAGATGTTTTAAGACATGGTTTTCTTGATCTGCAGTATGTAAAGTGCGATGCTAGAACTCTCTGCCACACTCTTTTTCTTCCATAATTGTTGTTGTCTGTGTTACTGTCTTTTTGGATTGTTTCCCACCATGAAAACATGAACTCTGGTTTCAACAAATAACTAAAGCCTACAATTCTACTAAGGACAGTTTTTTATTTTTTTTGCTCTGGACCCAAGTGTAGGACAACTGACTGAGTCTGAAATCACTCTCCTCGGGCCCTTCTGATTCTTAAAGCTTTGGCGCTACTTTGAATGGGATGTGATCTAATTCAATCCAGATGGTTGAGATAGGTGACTGATACCTTTAATTGAAGGGGATTATTCAGCCCTATCAGTTTTAGATAACAGTTAATCTGATATGGCTTAAAATACACTTAGATGAAATCTAACAACAGCCCACATAGCTCGAACAATGAGCACTATGCCTAACCACACATAAGAGCTGCACTAATTAATGGAGCATGCCAGTGATACTGAAACACAGAAACTGATTTGGTCTTATTACAATCCAAGCGAAAGCAGCTATAATATACTTGTTTATAGCTGAAAGTTTTGAATATTGGCATGAAAATCAATTACTGCCAACTTTAGGGCAACCCCCTGTTGATGTAATGTCAGGTTCCTGCTCTGGACTTGCATTGCTGTGTTTAGTGAAAGTGTTTTTTTTGCTTACCTGACTTAGCAATTGAAGCTGTGCTGTCCTCTGCTTCTCCTCCTCTCTGGCTCGCTGCTGTTTGGTCTCCAGTTGGTCTGTTTAAGAAACTTTCCCTCCTCTTCTTCATCTTCTCCGTACCAATCTGCAAACACTTTTTGGAACGCTGCATAGCTGCCAAACAAGGAGAGAGAGAAATGGCGTCCGTGCAATAAAACATTATGTCCCACAGAAAACCAAGACGTGAACATTCCTGCGCACTTCTAGGTTGTAAAATCCTCAGCCAGCTGGAGTGAAAAGGGACACGGGGAGCTGCTCCAGCCTCGACCCCTGGCCTGATCCAGCAGGGGCTCTTCTTTCATCCCGCAGGAGAAAACATAGTGTGCTGTGTCTGATTTGGCACTGTTGATGCAAAATGATGCAGGAGATTGTGTGATGGAGGAACATAGTTTTTAAGGGAAGCTAAACATACATCACGTGGGTGCAAGGTTATTACAAAAACAGTGTCAGTGAAGAAAAGTTAACATCTGTACACTGTGTCATCACAGTTCATATCAGACCCAGGTATTAAACTGTTGGTCCTACACTGTTATATGTTGTCTTGTTTCAGTGTAATTAAAATCGGTTGGAGCAATGTTGTTTTCACTCTTGAGATTCAATGTGGTATAACTTTATTTGGTTATGAAAAGTTTAGGCTAAACCCTACATTTATTCTATAACAACTTCATTTAGGGACAGTTCAACCCCAAATCAACAATACATATTTTTCCTCCTACCTGTAGTACTACTGTTTTTATGAATCTAGATTGTTTTGGTGTAAGTTGCCCAGTGTTGGAGCCGTAGAGAAGTCTGCCTCCTTTCGAATATAATGGAACTAGATGGCTTGTGGTGCTCAAAGCGCCGACAAATACATTTGAAAAACTCTTTTCTTTTTACCGAACTACAACTGCCAACTGTATCACAGAGCATAAGGAAATGCACTCATGGCAGAGGGGCTAGTCCTTCTCGGCTAACCCACGTTACTTCTAGGAAAGGCCTGCCCTACGAAGCAGCTCGATTGGTTGGGGTTAGGCATTGACCTCAAGTGGTTAAGGTTAGGATAGCTGATTGGTCAGGGGATAGGACCTGAACAAATCGGGTGACGTTACCTTGTGTAAGCATGGACGCCTGGCCAATAGTAGTGTGTGAATGCTATTGAAGGGTGGGCCTTTCCTAGAAGGGTTTAGCCCTTGTTTAGACTACCATCCCACATTTTTTGGAATATCCAAATTGTATCCAGATTGATTTTTAGAACGTCTGGACAGCAAACCACAAGAATTTAGATTTTTGCAAATCAAGTCCAAACCACATTTGGAATCCATTCTGATGGAATTGCTGAGCAGAATCCATGGTGTGTCTGGATGGTAACCCCAGATTTGCGAAAACTCTAGCAAGACTTGCTGCATGACGATCTAGCCTAACCTTAACCATTCGAGGACAATGCCTAACCTCAACCACCTCACAAGATTTTTACAAACCTTTGGTTACTATCTAGACATGACCCGGAATCCAATAGGCTAGCAACCACATTTGCTGAGTTTGTCTGGTGTGATTTCTGCACTGCGACTTGACAAAAGATGGACCTGCATTTCTCATGCTTCTGTGTTGGAAAGCTGCACCGCCAGTGTAGCTACGTAGTTACTGCTGACGATTACCACAGCAACCCATGCAGGTTATTGGTATCGGGACAGACAAATTCGATCTGATCCCTTGCAAATAACAGTGTGGAAAGTCTGTCTTAAAGATCTGATTTGATAAAACACAACTGTTTTAAAGTAGCCTTAATGACATTCTTTTTTGTTTGATCTTGCTCACCTTGGGTCAGAAAAGAATAGTTATAACTAGCTTCACTGTGCTGAAGTAAAGTCGTGGAGCAACCAAAGGACGCAATGACCAGCCTGTAACTTCCCTTTAAAATGCAGTGGGTTTCCAGTTAAAGGTCATGTTTTCACAATAACATATTTAGTTTTACAACCTGCAACAGGCCTAAATCTGACCACACAACTATAATTAACATTAAAAGACCATGGCTAACAGTGTGGCAGACAGGCTGGAAGTTAGACGCCTCACAGATCCTCACAACATCATATTTTGTGGTGTGTTCCATCAGCTGCCAAAGTTCCTGCAGTGACATCAGTGTTGTGTGTGGCAAGAAGTGGAGCAATTTGTTGGTGATGAGGGACTGACTGCAACAGTAAACATCCAATAACATACCACTTGACTGCATAGAAGAAGAACAACAATGTGCATTTAACACATTGTGTATTTTGAACATTTTGATAAGTCATATACATGCATATAACAGTTTTTCTCAATCGCTTTGGGACAATCGTCGAATGACTATTACTGTAAATCCAGTCTTGTTATCTTGAACTGTCAAGTTTTACTCACTGGTACAATCAGATTTTGTTTCTCAGTACGTCATTTCCAATATGCAAGTTTTAAAAGGTAATGAATTGCAAATAACTTTCAGTAAAGTAGGCAGCTTGGAAAGCAAAGAACGGGAAGCCTAACTGTGGCCTTTTTATTATGTTGTCTTAATTAAGATATTTCTATATATTTAGCATTTATCTAAAAAGCACCAGTCACACTAAAGATACGAAGGCTAACAGCTAAAGTCACTTAAAAATGATTAGCTTTCAAAGAAATATGTGCTGCTATTTGTGTCATTGCTAAGCAGGTATGTGTCATGGTCTATATAAATTTATCAATTATGTAAACAGCCTCTTTAACAGCCAGGTGTTTGAATGCAGCTTGGTGCGTGGACGTTAAAGGTGATAGATGGCTTTGACGCACATCAACCACCGACACAGGCTTGTATTTCTGTCCTAAACATAAAAAATAAAAATATCCCCACCTTTAACTAGCATAGTTCAAATTATGGAACTAGATGCTGACCCCATCGCAAGCACAAGTGCTCTCCTCTTCTAAAAAAGTTTTAAATAAATATATTTAATATTTTATTTAATCCAAATTTGGCCTCTTCTCGGTACTCGGGTCTCACAAATGAGATCTCAATCTCAGCGTAACTTCCTGATTAAATCATTTATAAATTTAAGAGATTTAAACTGTAGCTATTGTGTGTGATCACTTGAGGGCCCTGCTGTTGGACTGTTTTTCTCTGGAAGATGCACATAGTGAGGTCAATTTGTCTCGACAGTGACAGAGGTTTACTGCTCCTGGTTAGCAATATTTCCATGCATGTGATTAATTACAGACATGCAGTCAATGTGATGAGGAGAGGAGGTGACACATTTCATTTAGTGAAAGAGCACACACGCGCACGCAGGCACACACAGCACTTTGTAATGAAGAGTATTCCGTCCAATGCCAGGTCTATTGACAGACAGATGTGAAAGCTCTCAGCTGTGATTAGAATTCGCAATCAGACACACAAACAGATGGACAAATACTATTATTACTATTATGTACTGCATAATATTTAAGTGTGTCAGGATGGATTGTTGGGTTAACAAAGCGTCTGACTTTAACACAGAGACTGCGATTGCATCTTGTCGCCTACCAACAGTTAACATTGGTTTCTTTTAACCATAACACCAAGTTAGGTCTTTATTGGTCATCCAGGTATTCTTTTGCCTGTAGGAGTCTATCTTAGAGCAACCTTTTGGAGAAGGACCCTCTTACAATACAGAGAATATACTGGGCACCCCATCATGAATGACACTTTAAATATTTTGATGAAGCCTATTTTTGACACCTCTATAGTCTTTGTTATGTGAAAGAACATAAGAAATAAAACGTATTAAATGTATTAGAAAGATATTAAAATGTATTAGAAAGATAGTAGGCACATGTTTTATGTTATAGTTTCGTTAGATTAGAATGTGATTTATGAACTATTATAGATTGGAAAATTAAAATATTAGAGTTTGAACTATGAAGCCATTTTTTTTACATCATGATAATTTGATGAATCTGAAAACTTTTCAAGGACCCCCTGGCAAGAATGCCACGGAGCCCTGAGGGTCCCTGGGCTGCACTTTTGACCTACGCAAACCTTATAGTGGTGATATGGCTGTGCAAATAATCAAATTTGTAACCGTTATTACGATTTTGGCTCCTAACAATTACAACGACAGAGTGATCGAGAAAAACGATTATTTTGCAAGTAAACTCTTCTTTTGTCTTGTGTGCTGAATGAGAGGGAAAAAAATGAGGATGACTATCAAGGGTAATTTCGCGGTTCAAGTTGTTTTCACTGTTGATTTGTTTAACTGTTAAAAATTAAATTAAATAATTGCAACATCTTTCCAAAAGTCAATGGGTAAACGTGTTATATAATCCTGATTTCAATATTGACCCCCCAAAAAAATCGTGATTACGATTTTTTCCATAATCGAGCAGCCCTAAGTGGTGGAAGACCAGACAACACTCATATAATTTAGATTGTTTTGGAAGGCAATAACAAACAACCTATTTTATCTTTTAAGTTGGAGAATTAGAGGACTTGTTGGATTGAGAGGCAGGCAAACAGGTACACCAACTGAATAAGTATTATCTATTGCCTGGTAAATTCATATCATATTTGGATATTTCCTCTGTATAGCCTGAAGAGGTCACTAAAGAAATTCTTTTCCCAGTGTAGTGTAAGAGAACTTGACTGGCCTGCACAGAGCTTTGATCTCTCAACCTCATCCAAAACCGTTGGGATGAACTAGAACAGCGACTGTGAGCCAGAATTTATAAGCCAACATCGGTGTTGGACCTCACCGGTGCTCTTGTGGCTGAATTGGAGCAAACCCTGAAACCAGAAGAGTGGAGTCTGTTAGCAGCTGATCAATGGCCGTGGCGTTGGGATAACACGTGCAATGAAGACATGTGGCTGTAAAGTTCACATGGCTGCACTCATGATGATGTAGTTGATACGTCTGGTGTATATGTTAAGCCTGTAGGCAGGACAACTATTCAAGGGACAGTTTCCCCCAAATAATTCCTACATGAAAGTGCTTACAACCAGGTCTGTGGATTATCTTAAGTAACCAGGTCAGGATTTCTGAAAAGAGACATTGCTGTTGAGTTGTTGAAATTAATTTTTTTGGTGCTTTGAGCACCACAAGCCAGAGTGCCATCTAGTTCCATTATATTGGAGAGGAGGCAGACATCTCTCTGGATACAACACTGGGCAACTCACTGAAACAATAAACAATCTAGACTGATAAATAGGACTACAGGTACAGTCAATTTTGGGGTGTGCCTAAATAAAGTCGTGATAGAACTGTCTTTAATATTTGATTGCTTGTATTGATTCTAACAAAGCTTTAGCAATACACTATATACTGAACTGTACTTTAGGCCAATTAATTTATTGAATTGGACTGTATTTAGAGAGAGAGAGAGAGAGAGAGAGGAAGAGAGAGATCCTAATACTTTAATTGAGTTCAAAAGTTGACTGGGCCGACAAGCCTTTCTCGCTTTTATGTCCACTTGAATCACGGTGACAGTGTGTGTGTGTGTGTGTGCTGCAGCATACTTGAGCAGCAGCAGAATTTGAGCCAGATCATCTCTCTCTCTCTCTCTCTCTCTCTCTCTCAGCTGTGATTACTTTGGTAAAACAGCGCTGCGTCGCAGAGAACCAATTTTCCTAATGCACCCTTCACACACACACACAGCATGGTTATTGATGAGGTAAATGGGGAGGGGGGCAACAAGGGGGCACACACACTGCTGGGAAATGGAGAGAGAGAGAGAGAGACAGACAGACAGACAGACAGACAGAGAGAGAGAGAGAGAGAGAGAGAGAGAGAGAGGGTAAGGATAGTTGGAACAAGACAGAAGGACGAGCTAGACAGGGACAAAGAGAGGGACAACGGGAGAGACAGATTGGAAGACAAAGGGGACGGAGCGAAGGAGGAGAAGGACGGGGATGACAAAGACTTGGACATTCGGATGTGTAGACTGTGTTCTGGAAATGGAGCAGGGCCAGTTAAAGAGCTAATACAGCAAAAGACAGAGAGGGAGACAAGGAAGGAGGGAGGATGCAGGAGCCAATACTAAGACCGTCTCCATCCTGATGGACGATGGAGTAGTTTGACTTCATGGCCGGAAGAGACGAGGATAAAGAGATTAAAATGTTTGGATGGTTTAACTTTTCGTCAGCTGCTGACGGAACATATAATATAGAAAGAGAGAAGTACAGAGAAAGAGACAGGTGGAATGATGCTAATCCTGTGTCTCATACAGTGGGAAAGTAATCATGATGTACTCCAAAGAAAGGAAACAAAGTCAGACATCTTACTCCTCGTGCTTTTGAGTCTGTGTATGTGAAAGGGATTCTCTGTCAAATTTAAAGCATCAAGAGGACAAATGAAGACAGTGTCTGGGGTTCTGGATATATGGAAGAATGCACCCTAAATGATCCTTTTTGTGGTAAATGCTGATGTTTAAGAGAAGTACTACCAAGAGAAACCAGCACATCCTTTATGAAGGAATTTTCTGCAACAAGCAACCTGGAACATTTTGCAGGTTGTGTTGCTCACTAAGCAGCATTGCACATGTGTAGGCTGAAATTATGTCTCTCACACGTTTTGAACTTGTATATGTCAGGATTTTTTTTCCAGAAACCAGTGAGACATTTTGTTTTCAGTGGCTCTTGTGAGGAGGAGGATGGATGCTGAAAAAAGCTGATTTTGTTGAGTAAATGAACTGAAACATGTGCATCCAAAGAGAAAATATTATAATAATAGTCAGAGAAGAGCTTATTTGGGAAAGATTGCAACTTCCTGGGACCTTTCTCTCTCTGTGACTCCATATTCAGCTAGAACTTCGCTTAAAGGCTGATTCACCAATAATCTCTCCTCAAGATATTCTCTTTAAAGTGTATTTCCACACAGAACCTCGTTTGAAGACTACGCCCTGGAACTTCTCGTCAAGAATTTGCCCACCAGGAACTGCTCCTAAAGGTGTGATCCTGTATCCAAAGTTCTCCCTTTAAGGCTCGGTGCCCATCAGACACTCCTCACTTTGAGGTAAAATCTTTCTGTAAGGCCCCACATCCACAAGAAAAAGCTCTATTTAAGGTGTAAACCTTACAAAAAACGGTTCTGTATCTACCAGGATCCTCTCTTCAAGGCTTTATGTCAATCGAAGCAAACTTGAGGTTAGCATGAACACCAGGAACCTCTATGCATCAAGCAAGTTCAACTAACTGGAACTCTACCTGAAACCTTTCAAAAATGTGTAAACGCCCATTTGAAATCTCTTTTTAAGGCTGAATTATCTACATGATAATATTAAAAACCCACCAGGAACTGTATAACTACCTGGAACCTCCCTTTAGGCTTTACATATTAATTCTCCTCTCACTCTTTTAAAGGTGTTCCAGCTTCTAAAATCCACTTCTCTTTAAGGCTGACTATTTAAGTGGAATCTCTTTTTTTAAGGCACTATATCCACCAGGAACCATGAACCTATCATTAAAGTTCTTCAAAGTAAAGTTAAACATCTACAAAGGACCTCTCTGTAAATATATCAACTAAAAAGACACTATATCCACTTAAATCCATCCAGGAACCTGTTTTATATAAAAAGATTTTTCCCCCCAGGAACAACTTTTCATGGCCATACATCTACCAGGATGTTAAAAACAAAGAACTTTTCACAATCTGCCTAAGTCCGATAGCTAAAACTAGGAATCTGGGCGGTAATAGGGGCCCACGACTGAAGCGTGACGAAAGAAAAACCATAAGTGATGCAGTTTTTTTATGCACCGCTGCTGTCTCACCCTCTAAACTTTCACAAGTCAGGTGCAAAAAACTTTCACATCGTTGTGTCTTAGTTACGCTGAGCATCTACAACTGTTACCATAGCAACCGGAGCAGGAGTGCTGCAGAATGGGACTCAGCTGCTTCAAGTCCTGGAAACATGACAGTACAGGCCACAAAGGTGAGCCACATGCACGCACGCACACACGCACACACATACAGTACATGCCATCAACATATTGTTTGTTAATCCCTCCAGAACTCTAGCTGTGTGTGATTGTGTGTTGCCCTTCAGTGATAGGCCTATATGTTAAATGCTGACTCAGGGTCTTCTATCTGAGATGAGGTGACTTTGTGTGTGTGTGTGTGTGTGTGTGTGTGTGTGTGTGTGTGTGTGTGTGTGTGTGAGTGAGTGTGTTTCATACATATATGTATGATGTGACTTTGAGGAGGACAGAAAGTGGTGCAGGATGGGAGATGGGGAAGAAGATGGGGATAAGTGTGTTAATGAGATGAAGATAGGGATGGGTGGGCGAGAGAATGTAGCTTATGTGGTGTGTGTGTGTGTGTGTGTGTGTGTGTGTGTGTGTGTGTGTGTGTGTGTGTGTGTGTGTGTGTGTGTGTGTGTGTGTGTGTGTGTGGGTGTACTATAATGGTGGCTGATTGTGGGGGTTAATAGAAATTTGACATGGGTGGTCCCATGTTACTTTTTTGTTCTTTGTTAAGATTCATGTCATTTGTAACACCATGTCTTTGGTCGTGGTGTTACTTTCTTAATCCCCATTCGGACAGGATCAAATTTCAGGGGGAGGTGGGTAATCAAATATGACACTGACCTCACATTAAAAAAGACAGCATTTGCTAAAATTATATACATTTACCTGACAAAGTCCTCTACACGGTAATAAATTTCATGTTAGTTTAACTTGGAAATGCAAGTTCCCTTGCTGCCTTGAAAATCGAAGTTCACTCAACTTGAAGACTGCCTTTGTTTCAACTTAGAAATTAAAGTTAATGAGGTTGATGTAACTACAGTGTTCTAGTTTTGTTAAAGTTGTTCTTTTAGTTGATTTAACTTTGTATTACTTGGTTTAACTTCCTACTTTAAGTTCAAACAAATCATTTATTTTCTTTAATAATGCAAGAAACCTTCCTTGCCTAGTATAACAGACATACCTTTCTTCTTTATTTCAACTCACACTTTCAAGTTAAAACAACATAACCACATTTATAGCGGAGATACCGTGGGTGGGGCCACCCCAGGGCCCCGTGCAAAATAGCAGCCTCTCTGCTGATCTTGTGTCACTTGACATAAAATGGCCGCTAGTGAAGTGACACGCCGCAGATTAATGGCTGAAGGAAGCTCATTACTGCTCAACGTCTAACACTGTAATATTCCAGCTCTTCTTACCAAACGTAACAGTCACTTAACTCATGGTTACAAATGTAAACCAGCACAACAATGACAATTACCAGGCAACAAAACACTACATTCTAAACACACGTTTAATAAACGTAATTCATAAAGTTACATTTGTATTTCGAACAAACTGCAAACTTTTCAGCAAATTTTAACAAAACTCTATTTACCGCCTTGCATCATGGGAATTGGCCAGCCAATGAACCAATAGCAGTCCTGACTGCAATTGGTTGATAACTTAACTTACATACCTAAGTTTAATCAACACATAAATCTTTTTAAATAGTCAACCCAACGAATAAATGCAAGTTTAACTTTCAAAAACTCATAAAGTTGAGTTCAAAATCGACAACTTGTATAAGCTGGTTCAGTTAAAAATAAGAAATAAGTGGACATAACTAAATGGGTCTGTAATATTTTACAGTGTAGCATCCATGTGCATTGTAACATTTTGACCATGACCAACATATTTCTTTCTCTTATAAACAAGTAGTTTTGTGCCTAAGCCTAACTAAACCTAAATATTGTTATAATGTTTGTGAAACTCGTCCTGCTTTTTTTTGGACTGGAATTTGCCTCCAGTATGTTGAAGCACACTTCGGACAGATCGTATGCACTGTATTCCACAGGAAGTTAGCATTTTCTTGCATTAAACACTAGGGGGCATACTTTGCATACTTGACGGAATTATGGACCCCAAAGAAACCCTTGTGGAAACAAGGCATAAAGGGGAAGTGTGCCAATTTCACTCCTCAAAGTCTGTTTACATGTGAAACAAAATCTGTGGTTGTGGGTAGCCCGCTCCTCATCTCTGTTTGAGGCTAGCGGCTCAAAGCTTCATTAGCCACTACTAGCATAACACATTAGCATAAAAAGGTACACTATTACAATAAACCACACAGAAAACTTTTGAATGCACTTGAAGTAGACTACATTAGCATTGTGTAATTGTAATGGTCAGCAGTGATTGACTTGCAACTTGGCTTGCATTTTGACTTAGTTATAAAAACTTGAGGCTTGACTTGGACAAGCTCCCTAAAAACAGCCCTGTTTGTGTATAAGCAGGTAACAGAGACGTGTTGGCCAGCCCAGGCTCGTATTTCTTCCTCTCCAACAGTGCCGGTCAAGGTGACGAGTGGCTGAAGAGCCTCAACAAGGGGGTCTGGATCCCTTTCACAGGTAAGTACACCTTAGTCTAGCATTGCCAGACCAATCAACATAGCACTGTGGAGTACGGTTGTGGCCACACCACAGGTACTTGTACTCCAGACTAAGGTCACCTAAACACGCAATATGACAGGCCAGCTACATGTCTCACTCTGTATTCTGGTTTCTTTTTTCTTTTTTTTAGCAATGTGAACGATTTTCAAAGACCTTACCTCTTGTTTCTGATTGGATGGTGGAACTTAGCTCTATTAAATATCTTCCTCTCTTGCAGGGGTCTTTGGTCAGCGTCTGGAGGAGACGGTGTTATATGAGCGACGTTATGGGGTACGTTTAGTTCCTTTAGTGGTGGAGCAGTGTGTGAACTTCATCAGGGAGCGTGGTTTGCATGAAGTGGGCTTGTTTCGCCAGCCGGGACAGGCCAGTCTGGTCAAAGAGCTGCAGGAGGCTTTTGATGCAGGGGAGAGACCTTCCTTCGACAGGTACAATCTCCCAGTTTTTTTGTACTGTAATGTTTTCTGATCACTTGTTCTTAAAAAGGTTTTTAAAAGAAGTTATAGCTTGCTGTGTGTTTTGCCTGCAGTAGCACAGACGTCCACACAGTGGCGTCACTGCTGAAGCTCTACCTCAGACAGCTGCCGGAGCCTCTGGTTCCTTACAGACGATACCAGGACTTCTTGCTCTGTGGTCAGAAGCTGTCGAGTGACCGCACACTGGTAACTGCAGCTCTGTGAACAATAGTCAAACAATTCATAGAGCAGCTTAACACCCCCTGGAAATCTTGTTGATGCTGATCTCTAGTGGTTTAACTTGGCTCACCTGCCTGCTCAACCACAAAGGGCAACAGAACACTGCTCTTGGGATATTTTGAAGTGGGGTTGTATGAGGTACTTTTCCATAGTAAGTGTATTTCCTACAGTAGATGGCGGTCAACACGCCCCCAGTTTGGGGAAGCAGACAAGAGTATTGACAAGGAAGCTAAGCAATGTGCTGCTTTGGACGAGGGCAGCAGCGAAACATATTTTAGCCACTGAACAAAAGTCCGGTAATACACTGAAGTACCTCATACAACCCAACTTCAAAAAATCTCAAATATCGCTTTAAGTTACTCTAAAAGGTACAGTTATCTATAATTTCAGTATTTCTTACAGTTTATTAATGAGGCTGAACAAAAACATTTGCAAAGCCTCCTTTTTTAATAAATACATTTTTTATAATTATTTATATTCATGTTTACATCAGCTATCTTCTTTAGCTGGTTAATTGCTGCCACTTACATGGCATACAGTAGCATATAAACTTTCCCCTCTAGTAAATATATAAACAACATTTAGCAGTTGGCACCATAGACCGTATATTAATGGACAGCGCATGTGTGACATCACCCATTGGTTTGTGGAGATCTGCCGTCGTCGAGTTTGCTGTTACGGGCGCAGCCATCTTGGTTGCGGATGTGACAATTTTAGACAAGAAGGAGTGAGAGAGGAGCTGCTTACACTCTATGTTACGTTACCCACTTTCACTGGCAATCACATCATAGCCACGCCCTAAAATACCCCCGCTTTATCGTTGATTTTAAAATCAACGAGATATAGTTTAAAAAATCATCATTCTGTGTTGCAGAAGACATAAAACTAGCAATTGAGACCATAAACTCATTATGAAAATGTTTACTGAGGTAATTAATCAAGTGAGAAGTGGGTCACTTTCTCATAGACTTCTACAGAAACCGACCTCCTTTTGCAACCGCACGTGTCGCCCCCTGCTGGAATTCAGATAGAATGCAGGTTTAAGGCACTTCCGCATTTGCAGCACTTCGCCGAACCGGATGCGTTGTCCATTAATATTATACAGTCTATGGGTGGCACCAATAAAGGAAGAAAAAAAAAACGTCCTTTCTTCCTCCCCCCTATCCTGAATCCCATCCTCTTATTATTCCCCCCTCAGGTTTTGGGGGAGTTGAGGAATCTTCTTCATGAGTTGCCAGTTGCAAACTTCAACCTACTCAACTTTATCTGCCAGTAAGCACCTTGTTATTTAGACTGACAGTCTGTAGCCAGGTTTTCATTAAAGGTGCCCTGCCATACAAAACCGTTTTTACTTCCTTTACTAGGTCCATATGTGTTCCTCCTTTGTCAGCTCTAGCCACTGAAAAGACATAAGCAGAGAAATCAGGCCAATTACAAAAGCTGGTCAGTCTGATATCATATTGCCTGAGCTCATTACTATTCATTAACTCGCCCAGTTGGGCTGGGTAAAGGATTCTGACAGCCAGTCTCTCATTGGCTAGCTGTTAGCCAATCAGATTCAAACAGCTTAGCTTGTTGAATATTAATGAGAACTTGCAGAAATCGAGCTGAGTCTTCCTGTAGGCTTTCTATACTATGCTAGAATGGCTTGAAACAAGGTAACCAAGGCATTTTTTCCAGTCCACGGTAGAACTTTAGACATTACCACAAAGTAATGAAATGGTGTGGCAGGGCACCTTTAAAGTACTTGTCTTGTTTTGAAAAAAAGTGTTATGTTATATAATATTAATGGTTAAACTTGTCTTTTGTTTATGCTTTAAATGGGTGGTGGAAATGTATGTTGACTGATTTCAGCATTTAAAATGCAGGTTTCTAAATGAGGTCCAGAGTTTCTCCAGCAGCAACAAGATGAGTGGTCAGAACTTGGCCACTGTGTTTGGGCCAAACATCCTTCGAGCCAAAGCTGAAGACCCACAAAGCATCATGGGAGGTAGACAGCACAATATAATTGATTAATTATTCATTTTTTTTGAAGAATGTCTTAATGTCTCTACGTGTGTCCTAGGTGCAGTACTGGTCCAGGTGCTGATGTTGGAGCTGATCAGAGAGCATGAGTCTCTGTTTGCCAAAATCCCCCCACTCATCTCCGCCCGTCCACCTGGAGGTTCACATGCATCACCAAGTGCTCTGAGGCAGCCTCATCTCCACCCGTCGCCCTGCCTCCGCCAGCTGTCTATGCCTCTCATCGTTGAGCGGTCCGGAGAGCCAGGACAGCCTGGTGCAGACGAACAGAACTCCAGGTGCAACAGACTAACTGTAACAAAGCTTCGCCATCAACCCCACAACAACTCCAACAAAATAATTTCCCTGAGGGGATCAATAAATATTCTGATTCTGATTTACATCTCACAGACTCACAGTCTATCTGCGTGCTCTGGCAACTAGCAACTTCCAAGTGCCTACAAAACAAAACACAATAGGAATAACTCGAGAACATCATTCACACAGAGGGAGAGGGAGACAAGTAATGGATCCCCCCCCCCCCGAGCCTCCTCTTTCCTGGCCTTTTATTCTTTTGTCCTAGACATGCCAAACCAATAACATTTTCTTCCTACTTACATCCCTTTTCTCACACACATCCATCTTTAATGTTCAATTCTACCTTAAATGATAAAACATTTTATCACATACTGTTGTAAAATTGGTCCTTGCAAGTGCAGTGATTTTAGAAGTAAAAAATGGATCATCTTGAAAGTCTAACCTCCCTTTCCCTGCTTTCTGTAGTTGCATCTACACTGCTGCTGCCAAATCAGATGTATCCTTTGGCCGGAAGAGACTTCTCGGCCATCGCTACACCTCCTCACACCCAGAGAACTGCTTCTACCCCTTGCCCTCCTCCAGTCAGCCCCTTCAGCACCACTCTGACAGACACAATATGGATTATCACCAGTACCACATGGGCCAAGGACCATCCTCTGCAAATGTTCAAGCCTCTACAAACAGCCTTGAGCTACAAGACCAACTGCCAGACAGCTCCAAGCCCAGACCGATGCTCATGGGCTGGGCAAAGGCCTGGCCCGGCCCGACAGAGGCAAGTGCTGGCTTCTGGAGCTCTGGTGCTGCAGAGGAAGAGGGTGCAGTGCCAAGAACAGCCAGCGAGGGCAGCAGTGAGGCTCAGGAGGACAGCAACCTTTCTGCCTATGACAACTTGGACAAAGGGTCTCTACGTCAGAGGATGGAGGACGTCAGTGGTGGACATTTTGAAACCAACGATTCAGGAGGCCATATTGGAATGTGTGAAGAGCAGGTAGAGGTAGAGGAGGAAGGGCAGACAAGGGACTCATCCTCTTCATGGTCTTCCTGCGAGATTCTACCATTGGACGAGAGCAGTGATGCATTGGGAGCGGTTAGTCCGGACGTGTCACCAAAGAGACTTAAAAGATTACCTTCAAGTCAGGTAGCAGAAGAGGAAAACAGTGATAATGACGATCATGAAGACAACAATGAAAATGATGAAGACGTTGATGATGATTATAATGAGGATGATGATGATGGTGACAACGTCCACCACCCTACCTCCCCAGCCTCCTGTTCTGTACTCAGTGACAGCCCTCTAAGTACGGGCAGCTCAGAGGTGTTCCTCCCCTCTGGTCCTCCAGACCTCCAGGGGCCTGAGCCTGACTCACAGCCCAGGGACACTCACTCACTCCTGGCTGAGCTGCGGCAGCAGATGGCCCAGCAGAAGGCTGAGTACCAGGCCAGGATACAGAGGTGAGACACCAGCACAAGGAGGACATGTATACAAGTGGCCTGATATTTCACAAATGTGACATTTAGCTACTAGTGTTTGTTGTATAAGTGTATGTACTATATGGTATTTGTATGTATTGCAGGTTGGAGCGCTGTAATGACGTCCTGGAGCGGCAGGTTGCAGTACTACGGCTCAGTCTGGAGCAGCAGAAGTGTAGCCGAAGCGTAGCCGAGATCAAAATCCGCAACATGGAGCAAGCCAAAGCAGACGCCGACTTCCGAAACAACACGCTGCAGAGAGAGATGGAGCTGTTCTTCCAAATGCATGGAGATATCAAAAGAAGAGGAGGGGATGAAGGAGGAAGAGGAGGAGCGAGTCTTTGAAGATGTATACAAAGATAGATGAATTCTTTGAAGGGTTTGGATAGGTCGGAGGATAAGACAGGGAGAGAGGAGTTGTTGTTGCACAGAGCTTGATGAGAAGGATGGATGGATGAACAGTGAGAAAGAGTGAAAGAAGATCTCAACAGGAGATCCAACTCCTCGAAGTTCAATGTTATTGTCCAATCCAGAAGGCAATCTAAATAAATAAATGTTTGTGTAATTTCACGTTAGCCTCAGGCTGAGTAGCTTAAGTTCACGGTTACCAGAAGAATGCAAAAAAGTTAAACTTTAAAGAGATAGTTATGGACGTTGGCAAGCTTCTTCACCTGTGAATGTCTGGACTTCCCCATCTAGGGGCTGTTGGACTGGTATACTGGAGCAACTGATGGACACTCTAAAGCCTACCGATAATCGGCCCTCGGACAGTCTGGCGAGGTCAGTGACTCAAGTCTGTTCGGTGTGTTCTGTGCCGTCGTCCGTCCGAGGGGCCGTCGGCCTTCATTTTGACATGTAGAATCGGCGGGGCGGGCACTGACGGCAGTCGGACTCAAATGACCCATCTGATTGGTAGAGTGCTAACCCGGAAACGGGGAGCGGAATGAGCGTGACTAGAGTCTCTCAAAATCTGACGAAAATCTTTTAAACTGACCTTTGTCGATCTGAAATGACCCATGTGACGCGTTCTTCCAATCAGCTGCCGGTTTTCATTTTTGGGCGACAATACAGATTAGCGCTGCTTGCTGTTATGGAGACGTATTACATCTCGTCGCTTTGGTGTGTTCCAAGGCACGTTTTTTGACCAACTCGGGGAGACTGATCAGTCCAACTGCCTTTTCTGCCGAGGGTCAGCCGTCTGGGCCTTAAGGGTCTTCTTTTTTTATGCAAATACGTCTTTCCAGGAAGCCTGAGTCGAGGTATTTTTCCACATGAAGCCAGGTCTCATTTGAGAAAACAAACTGTTCCTGAACAACCAAGATCTAGAAGAGGAAGGAAACTAAGAGCTTGTCCTCCAGACTATATTTCAAGATGTCAGAACTGTTGTACTGCTGCTCACACTACAAGATGTTTTGTAGTGTCACATTGACATTCACAACTGATCCCAGATTTCAAGATTATTTCAGTAAGAGAGAACAGCTACTGGAGTGCATGTTGCCCGAATTCGAGGTCAGAGTCCATCAGTCCATGTCCACATAACACATGGAACACTAATGTTGGTCTTTGCCTTTTTTAAAGCCATGTTATGTTGTTTTTGAGTGTTCGCTGCCTCCCGCCTTTTCCCACCCATGTTTAACTGACAATCTTAGTGGGTACCGTCTCAGACTTGTCTCCAAGAAACTCAACCAAACATCACTGATGTTTACTGTCATAGCGTCTGGGAAAGCACACATCAAGGTCAAGATGCGTCTCGGAACGGCTCGAACTAGACAATCCATTGTGACGAGAGAAAGCGTTCATTCCCTTCCGACACAAGACTTTCAGTCTCTGACCACAATAATGTATCTGGGACAGGAAAAAGCATAGCCAAAGTTGTGAATTCTGCATTAAGGCTTTAGAAAACTTAGTTATCTTCCAGAGACAGAGAGATGTAGTTTTTCAGTTCCTACCATAGACTGTATCATCTAAATGGAAAAGAAGGAACAAGTTTGAATTCCATGTGGGAAATTCAAGCACCATTCGCCACCACCATTTGCCTCATCAAGGCAGCAGACACTGTACTAAACACTAGCCTTTTTCATGTATTTATTAACCCCGAAATACAGACAGTTGTACTAAGTGGTCAGCTAATATAAGCTAGAGCACAGGGAAAATTTGTGGAAAATCTCAATGTCTGTGTTTCTTTTGTTTTTCACAACTCAGGACCAATTTCAATGGGAATTCATGACTCATGTCCTGTTGTCCTTGCTCTGATAAATGGAGGGACAACATATCAATCAACCGGTAATATTGGAGCATAACTGGTTTACTTTAGGATACAGATCTGGCTACACGGTTTTTCACTATAGTAAAATATATATATTGAGGAACTCAGGAACTAGACTGACTTGCTTTAGAATTCCTATAGACTGAAAGTGCACTCCAACAGAAGCAGGGTGAAGATGTTTTTGTTTTTACATTTTGAGAGGCATCGCAAAGACTGAAAGTGTACCCGGACCCTCTCAAACATAAAGATACCAGAAGTCTTGTTTACTCTGCATGAAGGTGCTTTTGCAATAAAACACTCTCTACGCTTTACCCAAAAATAAACTCTGATAATAATAATCAGCAAATCTCTTTCAGTGTATTTGTCAGTTTTGAACATGCATGTGTCCAGTGGGGCTGGCTATAAATTCACAGATTATCTGATTTAATTGGTTATCACTGCTGGTTTACCCGGGATAAAAAATACAATTGGACACATTTTTTTGTCCAAATTCTGTGACATCTCCGGATTTGGAGGATAGGACTGACAGGAAGCTGGCTGACGATGGAGGAATTATGACTGAGAAGTAACTTTTAGGATTATTCCAACACCACATGAAATGCAGCACACATGCCCCATCTTAAAATGTTAAAGAAAGTGAAATGTATCCACCCTGTGATTGGGATCTGCTCCAAAATGTAATGTGTTCTGCCCATGCTAAACCCTTCCATCAAGTTTCATGAAAATTGGGCCAGTGGTTTTTTCGTATTCCTGCTGACAGACAAACAAAAGCAGACAAACAAACAGAGCCGAAAACATGACTTCCTTGGCGGAGGTAAACAGTTAAAGCTATAGTACATAGTTTCTGTCGCTCCCATGAAGAATTTTAAGTAACGACAACAAAACTGTCGGCGTGTCCACATGATACAAGCCTTCCGTGACCGCCGCCCCTCCTCCACACAGTTGCTGGTAGCCAAGGAGGACATGAAGGATTAAAAAAAGAAATGGACTCTTCAGAAGAGGAAATTATTTTTCATTTGAGTTTCTGCGCGCGAAAGTTGCCAGACGCCACAATCTTCTGAACATAGCCATACTGAGAAATACAGAGAGAGTTTTGTGGCGCTCATAGTCTTAATTAGCTTTGTATCAACTCATTTGGCAATGGCTTGAACATAACGGACATTCATCAATATCAAAAAGTTACGCACTAAAGCTTTAAACTTTAAGGATTCTACTGTGTCAAACTCAGTGGAAGAAGAGTGGAATTAGCGTTCAAGATCTGTTGTAAAAACACAATGAAAAAGGTTTTGGCAAAGAAACACAGAAACGGTATAAATCAAGGAAAATGTCTCTTTATCATCAACTGAAAAAATGTCAAACAGATAAACAGAAACTGTAATTCAGTCAATTTGTACTACAGTCACACCACCACACACACACAGGAGATACATATTTTATATTTCAGTCAGGTAGAGATTTAAAGGGAACAGTGTCACACTTTAAACACAGAGCACTTGTGAACACAAACTATTAAACATAAACGTTAACGGAGCATACACAGTCATATTCATTTAATATTTACAGCTGCTGAAAGCAGAGTGTGTTAGTCTTCTGTATCCAACACAACATCTGACTGACACAGCAGAGTTACAGGTGGCGATTGACTGGGACATTTTTTACTTCCACTGCTGTGTGTCACATAACACATAGAATCTATTACCAGCAAACAGTCTGCTTCCACTTAATAAAAGTGAAATGATAACAACAACTATCAGCCAGGCGCTACATTTCATTTAACAGATGAATCGCAGCGCTCATTAAGCTCTACACACACACATCATCTTGCAGAAACCTTTTATAAAGACCCATTTATTAGCAGTAAACTAGTACTGTAGAATTGTAGTACTAAAGACTACTTTTTTGAAGGTCTCGTCTCGGATGGACTGCATTTTTAATCAGGATTTTATTTCAAGACCAGTCAAGATCACAACTGCAGTAACATCATTAAATACCTACACATAAAATTCACCTCTGCAATGATTATTTTATCAGGACATTTCTCGTGGTACCCTTATACATCCACACACGTAAAAGAGGCAAATTAAGAGGAACCTTAAATTTGCTTTCCGTGGGTGTTTTAGGGAATAAACAATGTGGATCTTTCAGATCAATCGGAGGAGTGCCTATGGTTTGCATGTTCCACATTTTATTTTAAAGTGTGTCTTGCAGTGTGGGACTGCTCTGGTCTTGGTCTAGACTTGGTCTCAACCCCTTGAAGTCTTGGTCTTGTCTTGGTCTTGATGCAGTCTGGAAGTCATGACTTGGTCTTAGTTTAGGTAGTCTTTGCTACAACACTAAGTTGAATGGTTGACACCTCTCTTAGCAACTCAAACCGCTGAAATCTCATTGAAGTTTCTAGAACAAAACCTTGTACTTCAGTTATTTTCTGGTATTGTCGGACAAGATTTTTCTCAACATTTCCTTGCACTGATGACTGCATTTATGTTTAAACGCCAAAAGCAAAAGGGTGTCTGTGAAAAGCTCTTCCACTTATTCTGAGTGACACAAGGTTTCTGCGGTGTGCACACCATCTATCTCTTCACTTCACTGCAGCGGTTAAGCACCAAAACTCATCAGAAACACAAACTCTTTATATATTTGACCGTTGGTAGAAAACAGAGGCAGACATGTTAACGGAGCTCACACACTGAAAACTAAAAGAGGCCTTAAACACTCTTCTTTTTGGTTCTTTTAAGTGTTCCATTTTGATTGAATCCAGCAATCTGAAAACACTGCAGCATGTCAGTGTGAGAGTCCTGGCCACATGTAGCTCCGATTTTTTTTTTTTTTTTTTAAACACACACATCTTTTATCTTCTGATCCGTAATGAACCAAAATCTGTTGCTAGAGTAGCATATATTAACAATATTAATCTATAAATTAAAACATCTATAGAAAGTGGAATGCAAAACAAATGAGTGGAACGTTTCAGTGTTGAATTGTTTTCAGATCTTTTTGCACTGCTGGTTTGATTCGTATTCAACCACACTGAAGGAATTGGTTAGACTTATTCTTCCCACCTTGCTTAATGAAATGCACCTTTAGGAAGATAAATGATACGGTTTAAAGACAAACAGGATGTAAAGACTATCAACACTGAAGAAGAGGAGGTTTTCTCACATTTCGTTGCATTCTGAAGGGCTTTGTAACACGAGAGGTTTTGGGTCAGGTTGGATAATCGAGCATGTGGACTCTACGGTGGGAAGAGTGGGAATAAAGTGCATTTACAGGAGGGTCATTTTAAACCAGGATCACCACCATCTTTACCTTTAGCTGGACAAAGTCCTCAAGATCAGTCAGTCAGTCAGGCTCTCCAGGTAACCTGGACTCGGAAGTTCAAGTTGAATTTATTGGCTTGAGCCCATGTTGATGCCAGCACGCTGCAACTAGATGTAACAGTTAAGAGAGTATGAATTTACAGGCAAGCGACACGGTAAACACCGCAAAGCAGTTTCAATGGCAAAGACGGTCACAAGTACAGTGGTGATCTGAATGTCGGAGCTGCTTGTAAAAAAGGTCCCACGAAATGGCTTGGAGTTTTTGCATGCAAAAAGGACGACAGGACTTTGTTTTTTTCTGCTAAATATATTTGTCTAACCTGGGGGGGGGGGGTTGTTTACAACGTGCCCTGTCGGACTTCTTTTTGATAATGTTGCCACTATCCCAGATGACAGGTATTACCTTGTTGAGTATTTCCACAAACAGGACAGGCTGTCCTTATTCACTGATCGTACACATGCTTACAAAAAGTAATGCACGGTAATTCGTATTAGAGGTGTTGAACTTAATCAAATAATCGATGCATCGAATCGTGGGCATGGACGATGCTGCATCGATAATCGGCAGGCTCATAATCGATTATTTCGGTTTACAATTTAATGTAGGCCTAACAACATTTCTATTACATATTCTGTTTTGTCATGTGCTCAGTGCTGTAGTTTTATGCATCCAATTTATTTAGTATTAGAGCACTACAGTATGTTTTGTTTTTGAAGCTTGAAAAGAATTAAATATCCTACATGGCTTTAATATAAAAATTTATTTGACGCATCGGGATATCGAATCGAATTGAATCGCTGACATGATAATCTTAATCTAATCGAATCGGGAGATCAGTGAAGATTCACACCTCTAATTTGTATATTAACCCACGTAATCATTACGACCCATATTGGTGGTGTTAGGCAGTGACGTATAGTGGCTGTTGTAATCATGACGGGAGCAAAGGGGGCAGCCAGGTAATGTGGTATAAAAGAAGGTTTTGTGCAGGAAGGAGGTTGGGGTGGATTGATGGGTCGAATAAACACGAGACATTCACGCGGGAGAGCGCTGCTCGTGTCCCCTGCGAAACCAAAAGTCAACGTTGTTGTTTTAAGTTATGGAAGTTAACATCCGTACGGAACTACGTCAAGTTCAATGTCACTACGTTAAGTAGTTACATACGGAAGGTAACTTATTTTTAACCCAAACCATGATCTTTTTTCAGAACTTTTGGGACCTAAATGTAGCAATCACGTTAACAATCACGTAGGGCTGGGCGATATGAAGAAAATAAAATATCACAATATTTTTGACCAAATACCTCGATATCGATACCACAACGATAGTGTAGTGTTGACTATTGGTGCCTTCACAAAATATTTACACAATGATATTTTTGGCAAATAATCATCAGTAATGTGGATATAATGACTAAGTGGGTAAAGGCAAATAATAGAACAGTTTGGTAAGTTCAGAAAATGACATCAGGAAACCAGGAAAAGACAACACTTATGCCATATTACGATATCCAAAATCTAAGACAATATCCAGTCTCATATCACGATATCAATATAATATCGATATATTGCCCAGCTCTACGATCACGTAACGGTCGCCGTTTCCCAACGTTGAATAGAACGGTCATATTATTGAAAATGTGCGAACCGTTGTGTGAGAATACAGGAATTATATACAAAACTACGAAAATGAGACCCAAGTTGTAATGAAACAGATTTGCTGACCCCAAAAGTCTACGATGACATCATTGGATGGAAATGTCATCCCAAACCCATAACAACACAGAGACATTGTCATTTCATGGGACCTTTGGCATCTGAGTGATGAGCAGCTCTGACAGATGTGGTGCGTCCTCTCAGAAGCCAGAGGGCGTCAGGACGTTCATGTCTCTGGGTTTGAGCTTGTGTGCTCGCACTCCCTCCCGTCGACCATCCACTGTGGGAATCTCCATTTTGGGAGGAGCCATTGTCTGAGCGGCGGAGTGGTCAGCCAGACGCGTGGCCTGTGACTTCATCACCTCCATGGCGGTTGGCTTCTGGGCACCGCGATATGCCTGCAGCGCAAAGCCACCTGGGAAAAGAGAAAAGAAAATGATTTCTCATATTTTGGCAAAGAAAGTACACAAGGCTCAAAGGATATAAATAACAAAAAACAGCTTGCAATATATATATATATATATATATATATATATATATATATATATATATATATATATATATATATATATATATATATATATATATATATATATATATATATATATATATATATATATATATACATACACACACACATCTCTCAAATAGATACACACACACACACACATTTGTTTATTTATTTATGAAGTTATTTATGTCAGGTCAGTCTGACATATGCCGATTTTATGCCGGTCAAATGCACTCGGGCGCAGCATGATTTTAACATCGCGCAACATCAGCTCAATAAGCTGTTTATGAAATCTTATAAAGTCGTAATTATACACGGCCGGCTGCTCTACTGATCTCAGCCGCTCTCTCTCTCCCCTCTGAGGCTGAATAAGTGTCCCGGGTCCCGTGAAATTTGACAGCTACAGTTTATTGGAAAATAGCGTTGGGCACCCTGACTTTGATGAATTTACTGTTTATCAGACCCCAGAGGAGACAAGAAGCTAACGCTGCGGTCCCTCTGCCCTCCGGCTGCAAGAGATATATATATATATATATATATATATATATATATATATATATATATATATATATATATATATATATATATATATATATATATATATATATATATATGAGTGGTGACGTTTATGTTTTCAGGTAATGTTACCGTTCAAACAGACCTGCGTGTGTGTTTTGAGAAATATATTTATACTGCACTTTAGATGTGTGTGAATTTTCCACACCAGGAGTAATTTATATTGTTCTATTTTATAGCAATCGATTATCTATTCAAAAAATGTTCTTTGCAAAATGTAAAATGTTCTATTAAAGAAAAGATAGAAAATAAATATTTGTGTGTGCTGTAAAGTGGTTAGAACAAATGAAATCGGAATCGGCTAAAATCGGTATCGGCTGGCCTAACTCAAAGAAAATCGGAAATCGGAATTGATTTCTGACTGCATCTATTAATATGCTTTACCTCCACAAATTGATGGTACTGCAGTCTGTAAACTATCTCAATAACCTTGACTGGTAATAATAACTGACTGGTGGACAGATCGGCCTCACGTCAGCTTTTTTTAAACACTTTTGCCTCAAGCTCTTTTACTTATTACGCTACTATTTACTTATTAAGTAAATAGTATCTGGTATTACACTTTCCTTTTTATCCATTTCTTCAACAAGTTCTTAAATGGCTTTTTACATTACAACATTTCATATTGAAATGATATACTGTATATACATACACATCCAAACTACTATATGCTGTCAATTCTAGATATTCTGTTATTTCGCTTTCCTCCCGCAAACCCACTCTCCAGCTTGGCGGCTTTAATGTCTTTGTAAGACTGAAAATTATGGATTAAGAGAGTGAGAGAATTCTCAACTCTGCATATAGAAAGCAGATATTGTTTACATTACATCAAACTGGTAACAACGGATACTATCACACAGAAACTGTAGACTGTACAAACTACACTAGGAAGAACCAAAAAATGCATATAAATTACAAAAACTGGGTGAGGAAGGTGAGGGGTGGAGGGGAATGGGGTTGGATTAAACCGTCACTATCCTCTTGGTCTTCTTCATTAATTCTTTAGTTTTGAGTGCATTCTAGTTAGAATAAAGTGTTCCTGCTAATAATGAACATATTCTGTTAAACGGGATCACCTGTCTTTAAGTGAAGAGCACCGCAAGGAAAGTTAGTCTGTCACTGTACTGTTACAGCCTCTATTGTATGTAAATGTCAATATCCAGCCATCTGTGAAGGAAGATTAAACTACACAGGTACAACAGGGTTAGTGGGAGTTTCTCTCCACGTTGGGAATAATATCAAGCAGTTATGTAGATGAAAAAAATCTAAAAACACTTTCAGCCAAAAACTTTTGAAGTTACACATTGGTGTTTCGTCATTCCTTCCATCCACACAAACTTATTTTACTTTTTTGTACCTACCTACCTAAAGTCATCCTGGAAAAAAGAATTTGATAGTTTCCAAAACGACTGAATCGTCCCACATGTGAAAATGTAAATGTGTCTAAGCAGCCGTCCGTGCTCTGAATTTAAACAGGTCTGATCTGACTTTTATATCACTGGGATGAAAAAAAAAAAAAAAAAAAAAAAAATCTATGCTTCACTGTCACATCACAAAAGCCAATAAGTGAACAGACTCACAGTAAATCAGTGTTTACCGTCAGTCTAAAAGGTCATTTGTTCACCCATTAACCCAAATCCTGTTTCTGTTTATGACAAACAGAAGGGAGTCTTTGAAGCCTTGAGCTTTTATTGGAGTGTTTCAAATTTCGGTTTGGTTTGAAGATGCCATGGGAACTTAGCTGACAACCAATTAACATAATCCTTCAATTTCGGAGCACTTAAAGCTCTTTTTGTCAAGATTCCGTGCTCCGCAGTAGGGCGATGCTGTTTACCTGCTGTGGCAGAGTCTGATCCCAGGTCAGAAGTCGATTTCTGGACGAGCGGCCGAGGCCCGAACACGCTCCACCGTTCGACCGCCAGGTCTCCTCCTGCCAGGTCCACACTGCTGTTGGAGGAGCTGACATCTGAACTGGTACTGCCGAACCAGCCCCTACACAAGTACACAAACAGTGTGTAAAACTTAAACAGGTTATAGATTTTCAGTGTTTATCCCATTTTCTAGTATGAACAGACTCATGAACAGGATTTAGACCACAGGACAGTAGACTCATGGGTGTGTGTGTGTGTGTGTGTGTGTGTGTGTGTGTGTGTGTGTGTGTGTGTGTGTGTGTGTGTGTACCTGCGTTGTTGTCTCGGGGAGCTGTGTGGTGTGTTGGATGGAGTGGACTGGGTGGAGGAGCTCTGTCGCTCTTCTCTGGCCTCCATGCTCTGGATCTGCAGTTTCTAAACCGCGACAACAACAAAAGGCTTCAGTCTTTAGTCCACTGTTAGGCCTTGTTCCGACTGCCATCGGCGTGCGTATCTTACCTGGAGGGATTCGGGCATGCGGTGGTGGTGTCTCGTCTCCTCAGCGGTGAGGCCTTTGTGGGGAGTGTAGCTGGTGTCGGTGAGCCCGGCCCTCTGCTCAAAATTGTACACACTATCCTGAGTCTGCTCTGAAAGAGAGAGAGAAAAAAATTGTTTTAATGGTTCTATAAAGTGACACTCCATCTTTAAATATCAAACATTCAAACCCTGTAGATTTACAAGGATTTAACAGGTTAAAAAGGTCATAGGGCATCCTGAATCCCAGTGACTATAATAAAGAGTTCATGTTGAATAAAAAGGTACCAAATCTCTACAGAATCTTGTTGAACTGCTCCTGCACCGTAATGCACTTCTCAGCTTTCTATATGTATTAAAGCTTAGATCGGGCCCAAAAAAAATCAAGACCGACCCTACCCAAGCCCGTGCACGTTGTGTCCTGTAATTATGAGCCCGAGCCCGATTTAAACGTGACAATTTTTTAATAGGTGGGTCATTATAACTGGTTTTCAACTACAATTCTGAGTTGTTTGAACTACAGAAATCTGTTTAAAATTATCTTAATGAATAACGCAACAAGGACGAAGCATGTAAACTGCATAGGAGACTTGTTTGTCTCGATCACCTAATTAATTATGTCTTTCGCCACGGTCTGCATGCCGACGCACTGGCCGACAACGTGCCGGATATAGCAGAGACCATATATCTGCTGCAAAGGACTCGTGGTTGTGCAATTATTGAAGACAGTGCTACAGATGGGGGAGACACGATTTAGCACAGTTTACCTCACACTCAAGTCTGTGCAGGACATCTACCCAGAGCTACAGGAGAAGCTGGAGAGGCAGCTTTCTCCCCACTAATTAGGCTAATAAAATAATGATAAAAAAAAAAAATGCTTGATCAAGGGCCCGGCCCGGGGGTCGGGTCAAGTTCGGACTCTGGCTCGGGCAGAGAATCTAAACTCTAATCTGTATGCTTTATATGTCCCAAAATAATGTCTAGGGATGGGTATCATTAGGATTTTATCGATTCTACAAATCTTTTCAATACACCTTATCGGTTCGGTTATTTATCAATACTCAATAAAATAAATAATAGCTTTAAAAATATATAAGTTATTTAAAAGACTAAATTCAGAACAGGATTAGAATTTATTTGTATTTGAAATATAACTAAATGTATTAGAGCAGCAGTTTTACAACAGCTAAGTAATTATATAAACTCAACAATATCTCACAGGAAACAAATCCAAAATGTCAATAAAATAAAAGATATTCCTGACATCAAAATACTGAGTGAAGTCTTGAAAGAATAAACTATAAAAGAACCGGTAACATTGAATCTTATCAATACTACAGTCATTAAAACTGTTGCCCCAGGGGCTGTTTTATACCGGCTTTCTGTATCATCCATAGTTAACTCTAAGTTAGCTCCCGAGGAGGACATCTATGGATGGTTTTGTTCTGCCCGTTGTCTGAATACAAGAGTATTACTGTAGCATTACCAAGACAGATACTAAAAAAAAAAAAAACATGAATTCATTACTTCCTGGTTAATTAATTACTTGCTTTGGCTTGAACAACAAATTTAACAAATGTTCAATTGTAACTATTCTTCTTCTGTTCTTCAATTATTTTATCCTTTTTTTTTTTACTTTACTTGCTCATGGAATTATTAATTCTCAGTTTTGCTTAGATAAAATACATGTGGTCCTTCTTAAATAGATGAATATTATTGCCATTAACAGATGTAACATACTGGTGATGAGAGAATTCATGATGATGGAGGAGGCCTTGGTTTTCACTACAACTGGTGACCTGGAGGGGGCGCTGTCCGTCACTTTAGACCGACTCACTGCACCACTCTCATCCTCCTGGTGGGAAAAAAAAACATCATCAACTTCAACATCATCATCATCATCATCATCATCATCATCATCATCATCATGGCCGGAGCCAACGATCACTTTCTTTGTCGATTAATCTGTCGATTTTTTTCTCAATTAATATTTGGTTTTCCAAAATTTGAGCAAAAGGTAAAAATATGTCGATCAGTGTTTCCCAAAGCCCAAGGTGATGTCCTCAAATGTCTTGTTTTTGTCAACAACTCAAACATATTCAGTCTTAGTTAGTGATGGCCAAATTAAGCTTTGTCAAGCATTTTCTTTATTTTCTGAGCCTACTAGATGGCGCTCTCGGTTTGAAGAAAAACACTCAAGGAATGGCAGCTCAGTATGCTTTCAACCCTTCGTTTAACAAAAAGCGCCATCTAGTGGGCTCGAAAATTAAAACAATGCTTCACGAAAGCTTAATTTGGCATCACTAGTCTTAGTTACGGTCACAGAGGAGAGAAGAAACTAGAAGTATTCAAATTGAAGGAGCTGGAATCTCCGACATTTTCATAACAAATGACTCAAACCGATTAAAATCAAATCGATCAAAATAGTTAGCGGTTAAGCTAAGAGTTGACAAATAATCAAATAATCTTTGCAGCTCTAATTATCATCATCATCTACACACTGCATCACACTCATCCTCTTGATGACAAAACAGGATATTGTAATAGTAAAAGCAGCTGTGTCTGTCTGTCTGTCTGTCTGTCTTTCTTTCTTTCTTTCTTACCTCAGCTAGTTGGTTAAACTTCCTATCCGGTATGACGGGTCGTCTCCACAGTTTGTTGATGCTGATGTCATGGGGGGGCGTGGACATGGGGGCCTCCAGGTTATCATCGTAGCTGAGGGCTCGTCGGGTCATCCCGACGGGAAGCCTCATCCCGCCCATCCCTGAACCCTCCAAGGCTAAGGACACAAACAACAGGTTTCTCTCTTAACTTCTTGTTCCCGACAGCGTATCACTCTGATACGGGTGGCGAGGCAGAGACAAAGTGAAATTATTGTCTCAGAAAGAGGAGAGTCATTAACTGCCTCACCAGTTTCCAGGTTCGTACACCTTTTGAAGCATAAACTTCAAGCACTTTCAAGGTATCTAAACCAATCATTTCCGGACTCTCAAAGCCTTAATCATCACATCTAAGTTGTTACTATAAATGCAATTGCGAAGAATAAGGTTTACAGAATTAAACACACGACACCTGAACATTACACCCATACGTGATTTCTAACATGTCATTCCAAATTCATGGACATTAATCTGCTGATACAGCAGACTCCACTCTTCTGGTTTCCCACCATATTTTGGAGCTTTGCTGCAGGGATTTGCACCCATTCAGCCACCAGAGCATCAGTGTGAGATAAGGCCTGGCTCGCAGTCAGCGTTTCAAATTCATCCCAAAGCTGTTAAATGGGAAAACTATTTCTTTATGGACCTGGCTTTGTGCAACGGGGCGTTGTCATATTCAAACAGGAAAAGGCCAAACACAAACTGTTGGCACAAAGCTCAGCGCACTGCACTCTATTGTCTAGAGCTGTGACTTTTAGTCCCAGGGACAAATTTTCAAAGAACTAAAAAGGTTCCTTCAGCCCATTGTTACCTGGGTTTCCACCAAGGTCTAAAGACCTGTGAAGATTAGGCATATACGTTATGGCGTTTTTCCATTACATGGTACCTGCTTGCCTTTTTTGTTTTCCATTAAAAAAAATAAAATAATAATAAATAAAAAAATAAAAAACGTCCCTGGTACCTGCTAAGGTACTTTTTTTAGTATCACCTCCGTCGGTTTTGCTACCCAACCCTAATAACAAATGTAAAAATTACAAGGGTATGGCTGTAAGTTTTTGCACTAGCATAAATATTGGATGTAATTATTGCACAAGAAAAAGATTATACATAGAAGTATAAACAAAAGTATAAATAAATGTTAACATAAATAAATACTAAAGTACTTTCTTGTTTTATGAATAAAAGTGGTACACAAGTTGAAGCAGCCACGCTGTGTGATTGACCAATCAGCGACGGTCATCTCTGCAAACCCAAGTTCGAAGGTTCCTGTACTTCCAGAAAGTACTACTGCCCCGAGCAGGTACTTTTTAGGGGGTTAAATGTCCCCGAAACTTAATTTAGACGCTGGTCCCTGTGGCCAAAACGCAACGAGTTAGGTCCCTAGTCCCCGGGGAAAGTTCCTGCGGTTAAAAAACAGGCTTCAAATGTTTTATTCCACAGAATTAGGATTTCCCTTCATTGGAACTAAGTGGCCAAAACAGCCCCAGACCAAATTGTGCGTGATGACTTCTGCTGCAATATTATTATTATTTTTATTTATATATATATATATAAATATATATATATAAAAATCACTTTTATTTATTCAGGAAGGGCCATTTCCAATGACGCCCTAATTACATGCCATATAAAATTACAATACATATAAAATTGACTGAACATAGTAATTAATAGTATAATATACAGTTGCAATACACAGTACACAAAACAACTGGAGAATGTTAAACAACTCAAATTACACATGGCTACATTTATAATACATGGACTCTTAAACATGAGACATTTAAAGTGATTAAATAGAATCAGGCTTAATTTCATTAGAATCTGAAAGTTATTCCATTTATATGGAGCATAATACTCAAATGCAGTTTTGCCTAATTCTGTCCTAACAAACGGAATATTTCGGACCAAGGAATCACTAGTGCGAGTGCCATAGTGATACAATTTAAAATTCAGGAAGCTTGTTAAATACACACCTTAAGTTAAATACTAACCTGGTAAGTCCCCTGAGCCAGACATGATTTCAGTAAGACAATGAACAAGATCAACCAGAACAGGACCTGGAAAAAAAGAACATGGAGGGGTTGCCGCATTATTAACATTTACAGAGGTAAAAACCAGAAAACCATAGACTGAAAGTCTTCTCTGCAGCAGCAAGACCCAATTCATTCTGTAATCACCCTTTATATTTTATCAAAAATATCTACATGCCTCAGATTGCAGCAGCAATGTAGAAGAGATACAAACAGGCAACATTAAACATTGAAGAACTAAATAACTAAGATACTTATAACAAAACAAAACAAATAGAAACTATACACACATTACACTATAGTTTAATCTGAATTCAGCCTAGCATTTTAGGAATCTTTGCAAACGTAAAAATTATTCAAAATTATGTTTTGGGAGCTTGAACAATGCTTGGTAGCCTATTGTATGCATTTGTAATGTTAGACCGACTGACAGGGTTAACAGGTTAACAATGTTAAGGCCAAACAGGTAATGAATGCAATTAATCAACTGGAGAAGTATCATGGTGATACAGTGCCTTGCGAAAAGTATTCGCCCCCCCTTGAACTTTTTGACCTTTTGCCACATTTCAGGCCTCAAACATAAAGATATAAAACTGTAATTTTTGTGAAGAATCAACAACAAGTGGGACACAATCATGAAGTGGAACAAAATTTATTGGATATTTCAAACCTTTTAAACAAATAAAAACTGAAATATTGGGTGCAAAATTATTCAGCCCCTTAAGTTAATACTTTGTACGCCACCTTTTGCTGCGATTACAGCTGTAGAGTTGCTTGGGGTATGTCTCTATCAGTTTTGCACATCGAGAGCCGACATTTTTCCCCATTCCTCCTTGCAAAACAGCTCGAGCTCAGTGAGGTTGGATGGAGAGCGTTTGTGAACAGCAGTTTTCAGTTCTTTCCACAGATTCTCGATTGGATTCAGGTCTGGACTTTGACTTGGCCATTCTAACACCTGGATATGTTTATTTGTGAACCATTCCATTGTAGATTTTGCTTTATGTTTTGGATCATTGTCTTGTTGGAAGACAAATCTCCGTCCCAGTCTCAGGTCTTTTGCAGTCTCCATCAGGTTTTCTTCCAGAATGGTCCTGTATTTGGCTCCATCCATCTTCCCATCAATTTTAACCATCTTCCCTGTCCCTGCTGAAGAAAATCACGCCCAAACCATGATACTGCCACCACCATGTTTGACAGTGGGGATGGTGTGTTCAGGGTGATGAGCTGTGTTGCTTTACGCCAAACATAACGTTTTGCATTGTTGCCAAAAGTTCGATTTTGGTTTCATCTGACCACAGCACCTTCTTCCACATGTTTGGTGTGTCTCCCAGGTGGCTTTTGGCAAACTTTAAACGACACTTTTTATGGATATCTTTAAGAAATGGCTTTCTTCTTGCCACTCTTCCATAAAGGCCAGATTTGTGCAGTATACGACTGATTGTTGTCCTATGGACAGAGTCTCCCACCTCAGCTGTAGATCTCTGCAGTTCATCCAGAGTGATCATGGGCCTCTTGGCGCATCTCTGATCAGTCTTCTCCTTGTATGAGCTGAAAGTTTAGAGGGACCGGCGGGTCTTCGTAGATTTGTAGTGGTCTGATACTCCTTCCATTTCAATATTATCGCTTGCACAGTGCTCCTTGGGATGTTTAAAGCTTGCGAAATCTTTTTATCTCCAAATCGGCTTTAAACTTCTCCCACAACAGTATCTCGGACCTGCCGTGTGTTCCTTGTTCTTCATGATGCTCTCTGCGCTTTACGGACCTCTGAGACTATCACAGAGCAGGTGCATTTATACGGAGACTTGATTACACACAGCTGGGTTTTTTTTATCATCATTAGTCATTTAGGTCAACATTGGATCATTCAGAGATCCTCACTGAACTTCTGGAGAGTTTGCTGCACTGAAAGTAAAGGGGCTGAATAATTTTGCACGCCCACTTTTTCCAGTTTTTATTTGTTAAAAGGTTTGAAATAGCCAATGAATTTCGTTCCACTTCATAATTGGGACCCACTTGTTGTTGATTCTTCACAAAAATTACAGTTTTATATCTTTATGTTTGAGGCCTGAAATGTGGCAAAAGCGAAAAGTTCAAAGGGGCGAATACTTTCGCAAGGCACTGTATCTCTTAAAGGGGTGATAGAATGATTATATAGGGTATTTCACACTGTTCCTTATGGTCTCCTAATGGGGTATGTAACATTAGTTGGGCTGAAAATGGCCCGGTTGATATTTTATTGGCCCTTATGCATCCCTGTGTTTTGGCCCTATTTGTAACAAGAGCTTTTCTTCCAAATATGGTATGGTCATGAATATTTAGATGAGCTGCGCTGCTTGGTTGAGCCTTAGCCCCGTACACACACACACTATAGACGCCGCGCTGATTGGTTGAGCGACTTCGCCATACACACGCATTAGAGGTCGTGTGCTGATTGGTTGAGCGAATCCCCAATACACAGACATTAGAAACGCGACAGAATCTCATATTCCAGACACTGCAATGTTTCCTTACCAAATTCACTTCTGAGACTTTTTTTACGAGAAATCAACTATATGAAGCTCAAATATGGGCCGTTTTCGAAAATGGATGGCTAATTGCAAATTTGGTAAAACTGTGTGTCGGAGTTCAGCTGCCTGTGTTGCTGGCTCGCCGCGGGCCTGCCTTCCTCCACAGACCCCGGCTTGCTGTGAGCTCGATTGAGCTCCGACGCGTGCTGCAGCCCACAACACCTCATACCAGCGCAAAGTCACCGTTTGGGCTGGTGGACTACTACCAAACGCCGCTGCCCTGACAAAGCTCCAGGGCCTGCATCTCCTCTCTTCCTGCTAGCTAAATGGCCCGTGTGTGAGCGCGGTCAGCGAGCTTGTTACACCAGCAATCTCTTACCACATGTTACACCCATGTCAAGCCACTTAGCTATACAACATCTAACTATATGTTTTATAAAGCTAACAACGGTGTCCGATTTCAAGTTAATGAATATTTGTGAGCTGTAAGGGTTTCGTTAGCTGCGACTGTCCCTTCAATCCTATGTGTACAGATTGCGGCTAGTTAGCTTCATTTTTGGTCGTAATGAAGTATATTCACAGTTTGAATTCGTCACGCCACTTATACAACATCTAACTATATGTTTTATAAAGCTAACAACGGTGTCCGAATTTCAAGATAATGAATATTTGTGAATTCCAGAGGAATTCAGAGGAGGCTAGCTAGCTCTCATTGATAGAGCTCCATCCAGCCGCAGGCTCTATCAATGAGACTCGCGGACAAGCGGGTTATTTTCCCAATCGTTTGTTTAAATAACTCAACACATTATAATTACACACATTATAAGATTAACTAGAATCTGTGGTAAGAGAATTCTGGCGTAAAAAACTTCGCTGACCGCGCTTTCACTCACAACACCGGGCATTTAGCTAGCTAGCAGGAAGGAGAAGTTATCAGGCCCTGGAGCTCTGTCAGAGCAGCGGCGTTTGGTAGTAGTCCACCAGCCCAAACGGTGACTTTGGCGGGGTATGAGGTGTTGTGGGCTGCAGCAACCGTGCCGAGCTCAATCGGGCTCACAGCAAGCCGGGGTCTGTGGAGGAAGGCAGGCCGGGCGCGAGGCAGCAACACAGGCAGCACCAGCCTCTGAAGTCCGACACACAGTCGAACAAAATTTGCAATTAGACATCAATTTTCGTTAAAGCGGCCCATATTTGACCTCTAAGTAGTTGATTTCTCGCATAAAAAGTCTCAGAAGTGAATTTAATGGTAAAATAGCATATGAACAATGTATACATTTTCTGAGATCTACACGACCTAGATTCAGAAGACTAACTGATCTCAGGTCAGTTGTGTAGCCTATGTAAATGTTGGGGCGTGACCGTTCTCTTAATACACCCATGGGCTGACAAAGGTTCCGGTTTTTGGGAGGTTGACGTCAACTTCCAGCTTTGTTGGGATTCGCCCGTTTTCAGCGGCAGTTTCAAAATATGAAATTTTCATAGTAAAAGGGTGTCAATGGGATTTTGAGCTTATATGTATGTCCTATTTACCCACCGAACTGTCGTTATTAAACTATGACAGGGTAAAATCGGTTTTGCATTCTATCACCCCTTTAAAATGTACAGTTTACCCCACATGTAGTGTCTCCCCTTAAATTGTTTTCTTTTATGTTATTTTCACAAAAAAGTTCAAAAATGCATTCAGTCGAACAGAGAAAGGGATATTACAACAATCGAGAAATTAAAAAAAAGATGGTGTTGACCAGATGCATGACAAAGGGAGGTTATTCTCTGCTATAACCAGCGGATGATGGCAGACGGACTGGATTACATAACTCCTGCAGCAGTAGAAGAGGCGCTGCATCACTGACAACGAACAGAGGTTTACTCCAAAGTAAAAGCTTACATTTGGTCGATACGTTTGTACAATTACAGCTCACTTATTGTCAACTAAATTATGAATAGGCCTTTAATTAGAAGTTATGCCTTTTCTCAACAAGATTGTTTCAATCAGCTTGTTAAATAAATAGTTCTTAGCTCAAATTAAACATTTTATATAATTTCACAAATTCATAAAAGATCACACACACCAGATAATATATCTGTAAAATACACATACACCATCCTCCCTGAACGGTAGAGACGAGGTTAGGGTTTTGAAACAGATCACAGATGAGGCGAACTAAACAAGCTGCGACCTCTTAGGCCTACAGTTTAGAACCCAGTATATTGCTTATCTAGTTAACATTCTAAACTGGATCGTTTGAAAGGTAGAGCAAGTAAATTTAACAAACTCCGCATCCACGACATTCGGCATTTTAAGGTAGCCTATTTTACAATGAGGGTAACAGGTATAACGTAATGTACTGTCAAATGCCTTTAATATTCACGTGATATGCTAGGATATTAAATGTAGCACATATCTGAATAACCTAAGAAAATGTGTTTCCAAGATTCATGCTGGTAGCTAGTAGTTAATATGCTGGTAGGGGAGGAAACACAAACCAATTTTATGATGTAGCCTAGCTACATTTTTACAAAGACAGGTACTGCTTGGTGAATTTGAACTCATCCCGAATTGAAGAATGGCTGCTATAGATTCGCAAAATGTCTGAAGTCGAGGTTTAACATTTACATACGTCAACCGAGAAGCGTTGATTCGTTCAATTATTTATTTCCAGGGTGCAGTTTGGTGGCTGCTGGTATGGTCGACGCATTCAGCTAGCGGAACCAGTCGGGGCTGGATGAAGGACAAGATGCCACTAAGCTGGCGACTAACAACGGTTGACAACATCGTGCGTAGACTGCCTTGTGCTCTCTCACCGGAGGTAATGGCGTCTTCAGGACGACGGAGACATCAGTGACCCACCAATATCGACTGGATCGCGCAGAAAATAACGGAGTCGTCGGATAGCTGTAGCCATTATTGTGTCCGATAAATAAAAGCCGCTTCCTCAATGGAGTGGTACATTACGGTGCTTGTTCTCGTTGCGCATCGCGAGAGTAGAGTTTAAAAACACACACACACACACACACACACACACACACACACACACACACACACACACACACACACACACACACACACACACACACACACACACACACACACACACACACATTTATTCATTCATTCAGCTTCATTGGTTTCATTATACACCTTTTTCACGAGATATTTTTTATTATTTATATATCACAACGAGAAAAGCACAGATGTACCTTAAATATAGACTAATACAATAATCCAATTAAAAAAGATGTATCCTATAATGGTTCTGGTCGTTGTTATAAACCAGCATGCAACACCAACACCAAAAATAAGCTAAACGTTATTAAACAAATCCTTTTTTTTAAATGACTAAATAGAGAAAAAAAATGTAATCTTTTTTTTTTTTTAAACCTAGCTCATTATTATGAAATCTTATTTCATCCTGGTTCTTTTCAAAATAGAGTAGGCTATTGCAGCCATGCAATTGTAAACTGCTGGAATGAAATTTAGGGGCCAATGTCATTGGGAAAATAAACAGTAAGAAATAACATGTAATAAGAAAGTATTGGATTATTTAACAATGTATGATTGCATTATATTTGTGTTTATTAAATTGTTCAATTACATTTCAATTACATTTTATTTAGGATTATAGTGTCAAATTATAACGTTAACTTCTAGGTCTAGGGTAGACCACACTCTATAATTAGGACCCAACAATTCCCAAGAGCAATTGTTGACTAATAATAATAATAATAGGCTAATAATAATAATAATAATAATAGGCTAATAATAATAATAATAATAATAATAATAATAATAGTAGTAGTAGCACTGGGCGTCGAGCAGGACGATCATACACTGCTATGAACTAAACATATTTTGAGAAAGGCATACTGGTGTTGAAATACTGGCAAATGCATGAATTACTGTGCCGATGGCTGTGACAGTACAATCATGGGTGGCTGTTTTTCTCAATTCAGTTATTTGCCTACCCCTGACAGCAAATCATGACAATGTAAATTCCCATGCAAGCATTTTATTAAATGATGACCTAGAAACTAATATTTTGGTGCAGTTTAAAGTGTCCGCTCCACCTGCATGTGGGAGGAGCACCTGGAGGACAGAGCAACCAGGTAGGACTTCCTGCTAGCTGTGAGCTACATTCTCCTCTGACCCCCCGCCTCCTCAGCAGTATTTGCATACAGAGAAGCAGAGCACCTCCCTCAGTCTTTCGGTCTTCCTTTCCATGGAGTAACTCCTCTAACCGGACTTTCCTCTCCAGTTTGCCCAGCAGAGAAGGAAGTTCAACTGGGGTGGTTAAATTCTCCACCGCTGAAAAACACACACAACCCTAGGAACCAGCGGGGTTGTGACTTTAGGCTACTTATTTGAGAATTTGACTTCCAACTTTCTGCGTTTTTTTTTTTTTTTTTTTTTCCTCTCTCTCGGTTTTTGTGGGGGGTCTACAAGAGCTGATCCACTCTGCCGATCCATCAAGATGTCTGTCCAAACGACCCAGAAAAGGACGACGACCTACCGGACCGTGAACGTGGCCTCTCCGGAGCCGGTGACCAGCACGGTGATCTCCTCCGGGTCGGTGTCCCCGATGCCGTACGCGGTGAACGGCAACTATGAGACGATGCGGTACCTGGTCCCGGTGCAGCAGGCCGTGCAGCAGCAGTCCTACGTCCCGGTGCAGCAGCAGTCCTACATCCCGGTTCAGCAGCAGCAGTCCTACATCCCGGTTCAGCAGCAGCAGCAGCAGCAGGCCTACTACGTGATCCAGCAGCCTAACATGGTGATGCAGCAGCAGATGGTGTCCCCGGTGTACCTGCAGAGCATGTCCCACCTGAGCGTCAGCAGCCAGGACTCCGCCGACCTGATGTACCAGCAGCAGAGCACCATCGAGGTGAGCCCCATATGTTCAGCTTCTTCTCCTGATGGAAATGCCTGTTAAACCATTATCATTAGCCTAATCTAATATTTAATATCTATTAACCTATCTGTGTTTATATACTGTCTGTTTATATATGGGTGTTTATTGTGTAAATATGTTTATTATGTGTATTACTATTATTATAACTAATTCTATTTTTTCTATTTCTTATACTTTATGTATATTTTTTCTCCTATGTCTACTTAATGTGTATTTGTGTTATTCTGATGTGTGTAAATTTTTTTCTTTTGAGCTGCTGTAGCACAGGAATGTCCCCAATGTGGGATTACTAAAGTCTATCTTATCTTATCTTCTATCTATTATTTAAATGAAGGCTGGAAGAAAACTTTCCCCTCTTCAACCCCTTTACCTGCAGGTCAGAGCTCATATTATGTGGTCCGTGAAAGGGTTTAATAAACTTGCATAACAGTGATATTAAAAATGGCAAAGAATGTGGTTTAGAGACAGCATACAAGCTGGTTTGAGTAACCCCCCCCCCCCCCCATCAAACTCTGGCAGGCCAGTTGGCTTTCTTAAAACTAATTTTGCACTATGCACACCAAAAATAAACCACCTTTTAAACTAACTTTAATACCACCATGCATTGATAACTACTTGTTTAATGTACACATTTCCCTCTTATGCAAAGTTAAAGTATAAAATCAGTACAAAAACATAAGAAAATATTACTTAAAATACTCAAATTATGTGAAAGGAGCCAACAGACTTTACAGGAGTAATAAAGTAATTTGGGGCCCCTCTAGGCTTCAGGGCAAGCAGCCATTTAGTTGACTTGTGTCTCAGCTATGATTAGAAGTAAGTTGGTCAAGTTGGACGAGGAGCAGTAAAACAAATTTCCGTAGTATCCATTTTTTCTGTCCGTTTTTATTTATTCAGTTGCTTGGTGTTTACGCATCTGAACTGCATCAACATGCATTCATACAGTACATTCAGCAGCTTGTTTATTGGACAGAGTTTGGTGAGGGGTTGTGAAAGTACAAGACCAGATTCCAGTCTCTGAAACTCTGTTGTGTGGTCTCTTGATAACAGATAAAAACACATAAATAAATGAGCTGAATCAGTCCAGACTTGATAGTCTTGCTCAGATTTCATGACTGATTCTTGGTAAATGGGCGAAAGCGTGCACACATAAATCATTAACCGATGATCTCAGTTGGCTGTTAAACGTCTTCGATAGTTTATTGGTTTCGTCAGTCACGATCAGTTTCATCAGCCAGAGCAGGAAAGAGGTCAACTGTAGGGTGAAAACAGAGGGAGCCGCTTTGCAGCTGTCAGAAGAACATTAGCAGTGCAAGCATGTTTCACATATAGCGCTTACTTATAAATTCTGACACCGGGCATTTAATTTTCACAGCTTATGATTAGAGATAAATGGGTGAATATGATGGACAGAAGGCTGAGCTCATGTGGCAATGGGAGCCTTTCCACGTGTCACCATTGGCACATTTTAATACATAAAGGAGAGAATAAGATTTTGTAGACAAACCGATTAATCTATGATGAAAATAATCGTTAGTCGCAGCCCTAATTCCGCCTCCTTCTCTCTCCCTATGTTTCCTGTCAATTTTGACTGCTGTCAATAAAAGGCTAAAAAAGGCCCAAATCATTAATCTTAAGAAGAAAAAAAACGCAGTCGTTATCCATAGTTGGGGCTTGCTATCAAACCACAACAGGTGCTGTTATAGTAGTAGGTGCTGATTATGATGTGTATGTCTGCAGCTGTCAATTAGGGCTGGACAAAATATCAATATTATATATCTTACATTTTGGATATCGTAATATCACAATATGACACATGGCAGACATGTGTTGTGTTTTTCTGGTTTTAAAGGATGCGTTACAGTAAAGTGATGTCTTACCAGACTGTGTTAGCTGTTCTATTTTTTGCCTTTACTCACTTAGTCATTATATCCACATTACTGATGAATGTTTTTCAAAAATCTCATTGTGTAAATATTTTGTGAAAGCACCATTAGCCAACCCTACAATATCGCTGCAATGTCGATGTATCGATTTGGTCAAAAATATCGTGATATTTGATTTTCTCTATATCGCCCAGCTCTACTGTCAAGTATCATAAGTTGACATCAAAGTCCTGTTTTCTCATACTTACTCATATTCCTCAGCTATGGTACTGAAACTAAGGTACCATAGGTATCAACAATGTAATTTCTATTAATTGGGTTTTAATCCTGACCTTTGCCAGTTGAATAACCGGTTAATAGACACTGTGTCACTGCCAAGATATAATGTGGCATTACTAATTGTGTAGTCCTATTGATCAAAACAAACTGTGCTGCAGGCCTCAGAGTTTGTCACATCTTATTTTTATCTCTGGTCTACCTGACTGTTCCTCTCCATTGATTACGTTTTATGTAGCGCCTGTCTAGTTCTGCATCTGCCAAACTCTTCCCTGCTCTGATAAATCATCGCTTCCTGAATGCTTTGCCCTTTGCCCTTGGGATGGTTTACACAAGGTCTCCACTGTTGGCTGAACACATTCAAATAATATCTTCTCTCCCCATCTTTCTCCTCTGCTTCTTTGATAAAAAACAGTCTTTCCTCAGCTCCTGGTTTGATTTGATCTCTTTCCAGTATTAAATGCAGCAGAATATTTCAGGATTCCTTCTGGATCTCCTTTGTGACTGCTTGTTTTTTTCCAATAATATACTCATGCAAGTTCTGCTGTTTGAGTCAATGCACTTGGAGCTTAATGCTCATGGTGTGTTTGATTGAGACACAGTGCCACACCTAATCTGACTCTGCTGAGGTGGCACACCCTAACATTTAAAGAAAAACACATTCTTCCACCTGGCTGGATCGGCTCAGCTTAGTTAGATTGCATTGATCAGTTCCAATCCATTACTTTTTTTTTTAAGGCAGTAAAGACTTATATGTTTCTTTAGTGGCCGAATCCACATTTCTATTGATTTACTTTAGCATGGTTTTAAAACATAAAGATGATGCCATGTGTTGTGTGTCTAGTGTCTGCAGTTTATTTTCTGTTCAAATCTGACAGTCTCTCATTATTCTCTCCCTCCTTTCTCTGTTATTTCAGAGCATCAGCGGGAAGTCTTCAGTGTTCAGTCAGTCGTCCAGTCCTATCAAGAGCCCTGAGCCAAGTGCTGAGGAGGAGGCAAGGACGCACACACACACACACAAACACACACACACACACACACACACACACAACACACAATACACACTAGAAATTCACCTCCCCATGACTGAAACCCTCAGTAAAGACATACATACGACGTACATCTACTGAAGCCATTTTGAGTCAAATCAATGGCGGCAGTTTGGTTTGTGCCTTGGTGCCAACTCTTCAAATGATTCACAGTTTAAAGTACAACCTTTCTGCCGTACATGGAGCTGTTTCTTTAAAATGAGAAACTAAAAGAAGAAGAAAAATGCAGAGAGGGGTGTGAAAAGTCCATCTGTTCAGTACAGACACACAGCAGCAGGAAACCTTCAACATGGGAACATGTTCAGTAGCACAACAGGTGTCTTTTTATTCTTTACTATTCTTTTTTTTATATTCTCATTTCAGCTGGGGGGCGATTCACTGCACAAGCATGCTCTTTTGTGCAGCTACGCCCTGCCTTCACATTCACGTACTTACAACAGCACTTTGTTCATAATCACTGGACTGTCAACTGTCGCAACACTGACAAACCATTCGGGGTGGGTATTAAATAGGGGTGTGTCCAGCCACTTCCCAGAGGCCTTTGCTGTGTGTGGGTGCATTCCTTTTTATTTCAACCTGTAGCGTCATGTATATGTGGCTGTTGTCAAAACTGGGAGGTTACCTGATTTATAGCAGCTTTGACAGCGCTTTGATGCTGTTTGTCTTGTCATGTGAAAGTCATGTATCGGTACAAAGTAATCGTAATTTGTATTTTAATTCCTCTGTTGGAGTGACAGTCTCATCTGCAGTCCATCGTTTCTGAGAAAAATATTTGAAATACCTTCTTCCGCAGGTGTTCTCCTAAACTAAACATTTCATTTGATCTCAGTGATCATTTTGGCAGCATAGTTAGACACCTTATGGCTGCAACTAATGATTATTTTCATTATCGATTTGACTCTTTTAGCTTTACATTTAATTGTTGAGTGTATAAAATGTTAGAATGGAGAGAAACAAAGCCCAAGGTGATATTCCACTGTGAGATTTGTAATCTTTCCCCTAACATCATCTGTGGAGTGTGCGCTGAAGTCGCTGCTGCACCTAATCTGTCTTTGGTTCCACAAACTCAGCATGTCTTGTGTCAGCTGTATCTTTAGAAAATAATTTGGGCTGTGACGCCTCATCTGCCAGTCAGCTTTTCTCAACAAGGCTTTCTTTTGATGATTTTATTGTTACAAAGTCAGACGAAACTGGTTGTCAGGGAGACTCGTTGACCACACCCCTCTGTGTTTTCCTGTTAGAGTGGAGAAGGAGTGTTTCTCACCCTGGTTGGGATTCGATTTTTACGTTTCAGTTTATCATGTATTCATTTTTAAGACAGCGGAAGTTATTTTGAGGGTCCTGTAGTTCCGTGTGACTTCTGTCTTTGGAAACTTCGGATTCTTGAATAGCAGTGAGGAGTTTCTCGTCTCACGTCATGCCTTTGTAGTAAAAACAGACACACTGGTAATGCACGCAAGTTTGAAGTGCTAAAAGTGTTTTTTGTGTGTGTGGAAGAACAGGTAAAAAAGACCCATAGCTGCAGAAGTGTTAGTAAAATCTGTTTTTAATGACTGGCAGACTCACTGAACTTCGACAGGGTTCCAGGAAATAAAAGGTGTCAAAATATAAAGTGTAATTACAAAACGGTAAATTTATATTCATGAGAATTTCTTTTACTGCTTTAAAAAACCCCAGATATACATCAAGAGCAATAAAAAAACCCCTGCGGCAACCACAGATAGATTTGGAGGGAGCGTCCCTGTGACTGTATGAAGGGATGAAGTACTATACAACCATATACCAATCAATCAATCAAAACACATATATATATATATATATATATATATATATATATATATATATAGTAAGGCAGCTTTCATACAGGTTAGTGCAGTTCAAAGAGCTTCACAGATGAAGCTCTTTAATAAGACGAAGTGTAGACGTTCTAGATGTAAACCAATACAAATAAAAAATATACATATCTATCACTACAGAAATACCTAAGTCCTTTACGTAGAGTGGCCGTGATCAGCTGTGCTCGGTGGAACCCAGGGAAAATCTAATAAACGATTTTTTGTTTTGCCGTTTTGCTACGCTTTTCGGGTTGAGCGGTGTTTCTTCAAAACAGTGTGCAACAGGCTTTGAGGAAGTTTTCTCGCGTTTGGTTGGTGTCCAAAGTGTTACCCGATCAGCAGCGATGATTATGTAAACTCTTTATAATGAAAAGGTAGTGCACTTGCGTACACAACACTGTGTTCCAAGCAGCACCATTGCAGTTTAAATACATTTAAACATTTCGCTACGTACTGTCGGGGCTGAACGTGCCCCCAGGTCAGATCGCACCAACAGCATCTGAACGCTAACAGAATATGGAATTTGTCTCAGCTTTATAGAATGAGAATGAGAGAAAATGCAAAATGACTTGCTTTAACCAATTTTGTTTGTTTATATAACAAAAAAATATCATGTCCATGAGGCTGTCCTCAACTTGACAGATCACAGGTAATGAACCATTTTTCATATTCCACGCAGCAAAGTTCAAGCTGAATGCCAAGTTTATGTTATGTTCATGCTTATATAAATGGCGTTCCTTAGCTTTAATAATTAATAATACCACCAAATAATACGCCCTAGCTGTCAGGTTGGTAATCTTTAGGTGTCCGGTATTTCTCTTTGTTGCATTTAGTGTTGCTTTAAATATGACTAATGCGTTTTGACTGTAGCTGAAGTTATACCTTAAAAACAAGTCAGTTTCCTGTGACAGAAAATGTTTAATTTTCAGGAATAATATGAATCCATACCATATACTGTGTGTTGTTTTTTCTTTGAAAAACAAATGCAAAATATCACATTAATGGTAACTGTCTTAACACCTGCAAAATGTGGTGTTACAGTTTGGTTAGAGGAGGGATTTTTTTTCTTTTTGAACTTTTTTTACATTTAAAAAATTGTGATTTAGATTTTATTAAGACTTCTCAAAGTTTAGACTTTTTGTGGTTTCTCAACGATGTGACAACTTCTTCAGATGTTGTTGTAGTTTTGAATTAAGCCTCTTATTCATGGTCTTTAAGTCTTTAGACAACAGTTGCTGAAAAATTGGATTGTTGCTACAAAACATGATTGATTAATAAGGATCAGTGACTCTCTGTCTGAGTGGAAGGTGTGGTAAACCAACAAAGCCAAAAACCAGCTTCGTTTGACAAATTCGCCTCGGGCTCAAAATCAAGTGTTTCGTAGTTCTGATTTGCAACTGAGGCCTACAGAGATCAAGATACCTCGGAAATGAATGGTAACCACTGCGATTAGCTGCATACAATTTGTTTCCAGCTAACTCCCTAATGTAAAACTCCTTCGTGAACTTGGCAGACCAGAGAAGAAAAACTCGCAGGACAAGTTTTAAAACTGTAACTACAGAAGAAAACCTTAGCACCTGACAGTAAAGGGTTTCACTAACTGGATCATGTCACGCCACACTGTTAGTCAGTCAGTCAGCCTCCTCAGTAATTGGTCGACCCATTCCTGACAGCTCTGCCTGCGGCTGGAAGCTGAAGTTTACAGGTTTGAACAAGCCAGAGCCATAACTGTATATGTTAGGATATTAATCACCTGCAGAGGGGTGTTTGAATATTTCTTCTGGGGCAGTAAAATAGGGATTCCACATAGCAAAAGATGAATATCAGACAAAAGAACTGAGCTTTATGTTTATTTAAATCTGTTCATGGGCCTCCATAAAAAATATAAAACACCACCAACCTATAACAACAATTGTTTCACATGTCTGCTAAAGCGACATATACTTTTTGTATATTTGTGAACTTGGGCAGTTTTTGTTTTCTTCTTCTTTTTCTTGGTTTGGGTTAAGCCCCTTAGTTCTCCTTAATGCTGCAGCATACAGTCATATTTCAGACATTGGTTTGTGTTTTATCTGGATAGTTTGGTTTCTGTTTCATTATTAGCAGCTGCTCTAGTTTAAAGTTTACCAGCACTGAAAAGAGGAAAGCTAATGTAACTAAATGATTCACTTGGCTCAATGAAGGCAACGGTGTTTGTGAAAAGAGCTTACACGTGAGGAAGTGTCGATCTGAGGCTCAGAAAAATCTTTAACTTTAGACATCTATTGTCATTGTGTAAGCAATCAATTTGGAATGGATCAAAGGTCAAAGCCATATTGCTCCGACAAAAACGCTGAGTGAAAGGTGTGAGATTTTCTTGAGCAGGTTGAGGTTCAAGCTTGATTAAGCAGGATTGACAGACATGCTTGCTACTGTGAGGATGGAAACCGTCATCTGTATCTGAGAGATGAGCTTTAAAGTCCCTTGTCCCTTTAAAAATAGTTTTGTTTGTCTGTGCTCAGCTGGTTCTTAAGAAGCTTTTCTCACCACTGCAGGGTTTGTAAAGTATTTAGACTTAATTACAGGACGGTGAATGAGGGCGTCACGTTGTGTCCTGAGGGAAGAACGCTAAACAGTGCGTCATTTTTGAGGTGTCACCCAACTAAATTTACAGCTTTGCACCTGATTTTTTTTTTTTTTTTGTTTTTTTTTTTTGTTGTTAAAAAAAAAAAAAATTTTTTTTTTTTTTTTTTTTTTTTTTTTTTGCCCCTTTTTTCCACAGTTTTTTTTTTTTTTTTTTTTTTTTTTTTTTTTATTTTTTTTTTTTTTTTTTTTTTTTTTTTAAAAATATAAAAGTAAAAAATTTTTTTTTTTTTTTTTTTTTTCTTTCTCATGCTGAGGAGGGTCTGGCTAGTCCACACAGCAAAAACCTGCTGTGGTTTATTGGCATTTCTTTAAACCAATCACAATCGTCATGGGTATGCGCTAAGCTCCGGGATAAGCCGTGGTGCCGCTGCAAAATAGCCTCGGGAAGGAACTTGTTTTGGTGGAACGTGTGTACTTTCAAAAGTTGTTTTAGTCGTGCGAGAGAAAACTCAGATTGGACAGATAGTCTAGCTAGCTGTCTGGATTTACCCTGCAGCAATCTGAGGAGCAGTTAACCATAGTCCTCATAAATAGGGCTGGGTATCGTTCAGAATCTTTCGATCCGGTGCCAATTTCGATACCTCAGTTTCGATACCAATTCCTAATGATACTTTTTTCGATACCAATTCCTAATGATACTTTTTTCGATACCATATGTTTTAAAATCCATTTCAACATCAACAAAAATACATTAAACACAAAGCTTTTATTTTCCACCTTAATTGTGAATCAAAACAGTTATCAAAATTAAAACATTCTGGTAAAACTGCTCATTCAGAGTAACATTAATAAAAGTGCCGTCAGTCAGTCATCAGGGCAGAGAAACCACCGTTGTGGCTGCTTTTAAGAGGAAGTGTAACGTCAACAGCACCGCGACCGCTTTCGGCTCGCCATTAATATCATATCGCAGCAAACGCTGTCTGCGTGAAGTTTTAAAAAACTGTAACCACACTGGAAACCAACCGTGACTCTCTGTGACTTCAACAAAACTGCAGACAGTTTACTCCGTCCGCACCTCTCTCTGTGTGAGTGTGTGTTGGTCGGAGCTCCGCTCTGTGTCAATATGCAGAGAGGACAGATAAGCTTGCGCTTACGCGCTCAGACGCTTTTGGAACCGAAATTTGGCACCGAAAGATAAAGAATTTTTTCGATACTCATAGGATTGAAGTATTTTTTTCGATACCATAAAAGTATCGACGTTCGGTACCCAGCCCTACTCATAAATCAACCGGAGTTCAAAATTCCAACACAAACAAAACGGGAAGGTAACGGACATCCGGCTGAAAAGAGTGATATCCGGCGGAATTTCCGACGGCAACAGAGCAATCTCGGAAGTGGAACGTCGTGGATATACTGTAGACTAGCTCCTCAGAGGCAGCCGATGATTTTAAAGATACAGTGTTTGCAAAAGTTGCTTGTGTAGAATGTTGTCTACATTTACACACACCCTCTTGACTGAGCTTACTGAATTGTTTTCATGCAGATTCTTGCAGCTGAAAGTTATCTGTATGTTTTTGTCTTATCCCATCTGTACGCCATCTGCTCCACTGGCTGCTGCTGTTACAGACAAAAAGTCTGAAATCTGGTGTAGTAAAGTCTCTTGTCTCTCCATTATCAACCTCTAGGGTTACTCACAATCCTGAGAGCCCAGCTCTCTCGCTCTCTCTCACACACACACACACACACACACACACACACACACACACACACACACACACACACACACACACACACACACACACACACACACACACACACACACACACACACACACACACCTGACATGGTGAAGAGGTGACAATGTATTGGGTTACTGGTGTTTTAGGACGCTCCTTTCACAGCCTGTAGATGTGAAATGAGATCAGTGAGCTTCTGATCCTGATAAGACTTTAAGTGATTTTTGTTTGCGTTTGAAACAGGAAGGTGCTGCTTTTTGAGCCTTAAAGAACACCTGACGTTTCATCTCATTTGCCTCCAGACAAAGTGAAAGACAGTAAGAAAAGAAAAAAAAGAAAGAAAGTTATCTTGACCTCTCACTGTAGTCCATTAACTTGTTGGTCAAATGGAAGGGGGAGGTTAAAACACTATATAAACAACTATATACTGCAGACAAACTTATTTAGGGCTGTAACTAGAATTCATTATCAAATGAAAACAAATGGAAACTGCTTATTACAAGTTTTCCAAAGAGGTCAAATTGTTTATTTTTTTATGTGAAAGTGCAAATTCCAAAAGGATTATTTTTTACAATGATACAAAACAAAGAAAAGCAGCAACATCTCACATCTGAGAAGTTGGTTACAGAGAATTATGTACATTTTTGCTTCATAAATGATTTTAAAATGGTTGTCTATTAATGTTGTGAACATTGAGAGATTATTGACATAGTGTCTCGTCTTACTTTCCTCACCCAAGTGCAAGAAAATCTGCCATTTCAGTATTGTTTCCAATACAAATCAACTTAGTGTCGTCTAAAATCAAGTTTAGTTTTTTGGTTTTCTAGTGGAGTGACCGAACTCAATCTTCTTGTTTTAAAGATACAGACACTTATGTGTAGAAAATTGGTAAATTTATTTCATGTGTTTCAAAATAGTACATTTGTAGGACTCAATTTAGACAGAAACTGAAAGGTTTGGAAATGTTTTGATAGTTTTTTTTACCCATGTTCACACACACACACACACACACACACACACACACACACACACACACACACACACACACACACACACACACACACACACACACACACACACACACACACACACACACTCTCCTCAGCTGCATCTCTAACCCACTAACCTCTCATCACCATAATATTGTTGTTTCCCTCCCAGACATTCTACACAGCAGCATGATCTCAGGTCTGCAGTGGATCCATGGAATTTAGCATCTGCAAGTTAGCTGCTTAATACACTCTGTCAGAGTCCAACTGAGACATGAACAAAATGAATACATTTCAGTTTCAGTCTTACAGTTCTACAGCTTCTGTGTCCTTCAAGCCAACGATTCTCAAACCCATGAACAGTATTTCAAGATGGTTTATTAGTCGGGTTGTAAACATGTTTTTACGATTTCTTTTCTGAGGTTTTCCTTATGAAATATAGAACATAGCTTTACAAAATACTGTTTTCTTTTGTTCATTTTCTAATTATTTTTTTTTCTTTAAGTTTTTTATCCAAAATGAGGGTTGTCTACAGATAGTGGATATCGTACACTGTACAGATTGTAAAGGCCCTTGGAGGCAAATTTGTGATTATTTGATTTTGGGCTTTATAGATATAAATAAATTGACTTGACTTACGTACAATATATGCCATGAGATAGACATTTGTCACCATCAAATCTTTTGCTATAGTTTTGCTACCAAGGTTTTTTATGTCTTTAGTATTTCTATAAATCAGTGGTGGGCAATATTGCAAATCAGCGAGCAGGAACACATTATGGCAACATTGGATTTACAGGACATTTGAATTGATGCAACAAAATCACTTTGTATTTCAGGTATTTAATTGACTAGATTAGTAATTCGTAGGAGGAACTCAGAAAAGTTGTACATGTAAATTATTACCCAAACCCCCACTTAAAAAATAGTTTTGAAAGGATGGGATGAATGTCACTAAAAATAAACAATGTGCTAATGAGCTGATTGTCCTCGAACCGTCCGTCATCACTTTCCCTTTCTCTGCAGGAATGACAGGCATGTTACCGTAGCAGCCACAGCCCTGCAGCGCTGAGACACACCCACCTCTATGTAATCACATACCTATACTCCTTAGCCTTACTGTGTTACTGCTCACTTGTTTGTTGTTCGCAATAAATATCCAACAACAACATTGCAGTAATAATAGCCCCAGAAGTACCAACTGTTGGTCCTGCTGTGACCTTTGAGCTCTGCAGGATCATAAACCAAACTCCCAGTTTCACATTAACTTCACTGCAGCCAGACAGCGTTTGGCTTTACAACCTCACGTGGTCAGATACCAGAGTGGGGTGTCAGTTGAGTCCCTTGCCTTAGCCAAGCCTTTATTCTGTGAGACACTGTGAGATCGGAATCTGTTTTGATAAAACAATAAATCCACAGGTGCTAATTTCAGTGTTCCTGGGATCTTTCAAGCGTTTAGCCACCTCCCTGCCTATATTGTTCTTCCCTTCTGTAGTGTTCCTTGACAAAAATACTGAAGCTCAACTGCCGTGCCAGTGTTTTTCTGGTAGTGATAAAAATTTTTTTTATCTTTCTCCCATTGGTTCTGCTACATGGGTTGTGGCTACAGGAAGTGCACTCAGTAACACTTTGAAACAGAGACGGGAAACATAGGCATCTGGAGTCTTTCTTTTCCTATACTCTGAACTATCAGTTTATCTGGAGCACTTATGCAATCAGATGCAGCAATCCTATATAGGAAGCTTTTGAATATCTTATTCATTTTTTTTTTTTACATTTTACGTACAATTATTTGTCCCTCTCTTGCTAATGTGGATAAACAAATATTATAAAAACTTCTCACTTCAGCCTCAAAAGATGACCACAGAGTGTCAACAGAAGCTGAACATGACATTGGAGCGCTGCAGGGCTCCATGCGGGCCTTGGTGGCCCTCCAATGGTGTAAACTTATCTTCCCCGGGGGCTCATGTGGAATCTGGCTGGACCGCTCTGCACAGCCACAGTTTGGATATTTAAGAAGGCATGACATCAGACTTTCTTTTGTTACGGGTGAAACCAAGATAAAAACCAAATAAAGCCAAGTCACCTCTCATAAGTGAGGAAATATATATAGGGTATATAAATCCCTCCATTTCTTCCTTTCCTGATGTTTCCAAAGGAATGTAACTAATCTTTTTAGTATGAACTTCCTTTGTATCCCAAGATGAAAAGGAGTATTAAGATCATTTAGTGTAGCCATTAGGGAATGTGAGTTTAAAATCCCACATTTGATCGGAAGGGAACTGAGCTGGCTGGCTCAAAGCTCACTTTGCTTCAGGATTTTTGCAAAGCTACATTTAAAACCCCAAAGTGCTGCTGTAAATAAACACAGAAATACATGCAGTTAGGAGTTTACTGGCTAAATCTCTTAGCAGTTGTTGAGCTTGCTAGCTTAAGAGAAGCATGACATTATAAAATAAAAGTGAGATGAAATTAAAGGGTCATAAGGAAAAAAATGCCAGTATGAACCTAACATTTCTATAATGCTTATCTATAATGCTTTAAAATAACAATGCATGCAGCTCTGACTCTTAATTTAGTGCTGGGCCTGTAATAGTTCAATATTTCAGTTACATCTCTTAAACATTAAGGTTTTTTGCTGGGTTGAATGCTAGAATTAAAGATTAACACTCCCTATGTTAAGGCAGATGCATGCTGGGACACATAAGCAGCTTCATGTACCTGTTTTTTTCTGGTGTGCAGATTTGACATATTTTAATGTCATAAGCTTGTACACTCTAATGATATATTGCATTTGGAGGGACAGGTAGGGGCCTTGGTGCAGTTGCAAGAAAAACAGCTGCACCCTTGGATTACATTTGTATCCTTAAAACGGGAGGGTTAAATCAGGCTAAAAGTAACAAACAGGCCTGTCAAAAAACCCAACCAACCATTCTTTTACAAAAAAAGAAGTGCCAAACTTAATTAAAAACTTCATTCTGTATCAGACTTAATCCAACTCAGGGCTTTCCCTCTGCTTAGATGAGAAATCAGGTCGTCTTGTAGCTACAGGAGAATACTGAAGGCGTGGTTGTAACTGAGAAGAAATGATTTGTAAAACAACCCGTTTTGTAACAAAATGCATCACAGGAGCCAAAAATAGAAGAAAAGAGGTTGAATCAAGTCAATGCAAACATTGTAAATAATCTCGGGCGTGGACCACCAGCAAACAAAGGGTGTGAGTGTTTGCAGAGAGTGAAAGTGCTTTCTGTGTGAAGAGTACTCACAGCAGGCAGCTCAGCGTGGGGTTAGATAACAGGTTACACAACAACAATTTGACTCGACTCTGTTGCCAAATGTAAGTGCCTGACGAGCCAGACCCACATCAAGATGTTGGGTCTGGGAACTCACCATTGACAGGGCTCAATCTGAGGGTCGGGATAAACGGTTGTCTTTCAAATTCCCTCTGCACGTAATAGGATAGCGTTACAACCAGGCAGAGCAACGAAGAAGGTAGCGAAGCTAGTTGATAGATTCTACTGTTGCCGTATCCAGTCGGCAAAACTCCGAACACATCTTCCTTTTTTTAAGAATGATTTCTGTGCCTTTCTTTGTTCTTTTCTCAAAGAAAAGTCTTCCAGAAGACCGCTGTTCAATTCAATTCAATTTCAATTCAATTTTATTTATAGTATCAAATCATAACAAGAGTTATCTCGAGACACTTTACAGATGGAGTAGGTCTAGACCACACTCTATAATTTACAAAGCCCCAACAATTCTAATAATTCCCCAAGAGCAAGCAATGCCACAGTGGCGAGGAAAAACTCCCTTTTAGGAAGAAACCTGGGACAGACCCAGGCTCTTGGTAGGCGGTGTCTGACGGTGTCGGTTGGGGATGTGATGAACAGTGTCAATAATAGTCACTTTAAAGATAATGGAATAGTGACTTCAAATGATGGTCGTAGTAGTTCATGTCATATCAGGGAGCTGATTCCCAGCAGCAGCAGCCATAAGCCCGCCCGATTCTATACACGATGTGATTGGCCTGACCAGAGTTTGGTTTTTCCAGCTCGCAAGCCAGCGGAGAGTGCCTAGACCCCCGTGGCTGCAAATTAAATTTGCTGCCGCTAGGGTGCTTTTAGATTTCTAGGCTAGCCACATGTAGAGAAAAGGAGGTGATTGGTGTGTTTGGCTTAAATCAGTGTTTCTCAAATGGGGGTACGTGTTCAGTTACAAGGCTGTAGTTACTTCTACTGTATTTTTTTCCTCTCCAAGTTTGTCTCCTTTTTTTGAAGGTTTTGTCACTTGTTTTGACCTATTCTTACCTTTCTTCCTTCCTTTTTCCTACTGTCTTTTTTTCGTTGAAGTTTTTTTCTCTTTTTTTCAGTTTTTTTCTGCTTTTTTCAAAGTTTCTGTCACTTTTTTTAAGTTTGTCACTTACTTGAATTTGTTTTCACTTTTGTCACCCTAGTGTTGCTTTTGTGACAGTTCAGGGAATTAGAGGAACCATGGGCGGTCTAGAAAAATATTTATGGGGTGGCGAGAGGGGGGCAGGAATTTTTGAGGGGTGGCAACATATGGCAGACGTATATATACTGAATTTAATCACAGTTATCACAGTTTGATGAAAAATAGTATGTACACACTACAAAAAGGACACAGGCTGCCATTTACAAACTCATACAGACAAACTTAATCTCATGCAATCAATGTCCTGCATTTGAGGCGTATTCTTGCCTTACATCCTTTTTTCTACCATCTTTTTCCAAGGTTTTGTCGTTTAAAAAAAAAGTTTTTGTCGCCTTTTTTCATTAGCATTTAAATGTTTCCAGGTACAAGGCTATTTAGTAAATCTAGCGCTGACATCGCTGTATTGTTCCTCTTTAAATAGACTTTTTTTTCCTACCAAAAATTATTCGCGCTGGTTACATGGCTTAAAAAAACTGTTAAAAAAAAAGCTTGAGAACCACTGGCTCAGATCATGCGTAGGTGCAGCGTGGACTGTGCCGGATGGCAGGTGGAGATCCTGAGACCTCCGGTTTTATCAGTGAGCTGCCACTAAATCTGCTCCTCAGATGATCTTTTTAAAAATGATCCTGTTTGACAGAATGCTGAGGAGGGGGTTTACTTGTAATGCATTTTAACTTAATTACTTAATTTAATGTTAATTACAGGATCAGAGAATCCAAACTAATGATGAAACATTACATCATCACACTAACATCCAAAAGACATTTTGTATTACATGTCCTTGGTCATCTGTTATCTGAGTTAAATGAGAACTTGTTCTACAAAAACATGTTCATACACACACTGTTTTGGCACAACATAGTGTAGATATCACTGGGTGAAGTGTGGACTTGTGCACTATTACGTCAATATGACCTCATCTGTTAATATGTCACTATCAAGCTGGTGATCTTTGTCACTGTTGTTTTATGTCTTTTTCCCAACTTGTATTGTATCCGGCAGACACTGGGAACACTATTATTAATGTATAAGTTAGCAATGCATGTGTCCTGACTGAAACTTGCTGTACATACAGTTTATAAGGATCAAAACATGAAAAGCAGAAATGTACTAACTAATCTCATTCAGGCACAAAAGATAAACATGCAAATACATAGTGGTTAAAATCTGTCTCTGTCCTGTTCCTCCAGGAGGAGGAGGAGGAGGAGGAGGAGGAAGAGGAGGAAGAGGAAGAACAGGTGGAGGTGGAAGAGGTCGAGATTGTCAACATCATACAGCAGAAGCAGCAGCCGCTGGAGAAGATCTCCAGGACGGAAGTGAAGACCGAGCTGAGGGAAATTCCCCAGCCGACCAAGTTGGACACGCGTTACTTTGGCGAGCTGCTGGCCGATGTCTACAGGAAGAACTGTGACATCCACTCCTGCATCTCCGAGCACGTGTCCAAGATCCGTGGACAGTAAGTACATGTGCATTTTAGGCATATATATATATATATACATATACATGATGTCCCCAGTCACGCAAAATGAAATAAAAGAAAATAAATTGATATTTTTCTAGACGTCATGCAGGGTTTTCTTACAGATTAAGAACTTATTTGGAGGGTTGGCCACACCACAAATCCTGACGTCAAACATTTACAAGCAAGCATCTGCTGAGGGAGGTCATTTTTCTACTCTATACGCCTGTACATCCTTCGGACGTTTCCACTGAAGTCTGTTATAGTTCACAGAATTGCAGAGGTGTGATTCTGTTCATAGGGCTGGATACAGTAACATCAACATCAGAGAGGAATAATTAATACTTTCTCAGCATCCACAGGAGGAAGTCCAACACACAGGGAAACAGTTTAGTGCACAGCGTTTTTTCAGCACTGTGAATAAATAGAACAAAGCAAAACTAAATCAAGATGACTGAAAAGCTGGTGAATCAGTTACTACAATATCTATCTCGACATAACCGTAGAGAGATATTGTGAGGGATCATAATGTTGTGGTTGATTTTGTCAGATTCTTTTTTTTCCTGGTCTTATTTGCTGAGCTACAGCATTTCTTTTGGACTTAATTAACTGTTCTAGTTGGTACTGGTAGTGGTACTCATTCTAAATGTGAGTACCTACCTACTTTTTTTTAATTATATTATAACCTATTAATGTAGATAAAATGTCCTGAAAATAGTCCCCAACAAATGCACATTTCCCCCGTTTATTAAAAATGAAACTAAGTATTTGTGACACATTTTGTAGATTTAAGATTCTTCAGTAATGGGCTCGGCGCTGAGTAGACTAAACAAACTAAGGTGTCTTATTTTCTTCAAATGCAGTTTGCTACGAGTCATGAACATGAGCATATCAGCATTATACAATTCTTTTACATACTGTACTTACTCCCATCCCCAATTTAATGTCTTACTAACTGATGATGGTAATCCCCTTATCACACACCCACATACACACTCACTCACGCTATCCTCATTGTTTGTCTTTCCTCTCTGTGTTACAGGAATCACCAGCTGGATCCCAGCAATGACTACAAGGTGAGAAATGAACCGGCATCACACACATCTGATAAATGAATCTGAACAGAGCTCAGCAGACACACCTTCATCTGTGTTCAAAGTCCATTTAGAGCCTGTATTTAAACTATCTTTTGAAGAATATGAGATTAATACATGTAAAAACAATCCAAGGTCATATTTTTCATGATGAAAAATTTAAAACATTCAGCTAGCTTCTGTTTAAAAATCAGAAATGAACTGTCAGGACATTTGTTTCAGTGGTTTGATTCTTCACTGAAAATATTCAGCCAGTACTTTTCTTTGTGTGTACTGTATGTTCTTGTATTTTTGTAATTTAACCTGTTACAACTCTGACGGCCCGCCAGCTGGCCAGGCTGACATACTATCTCTTAGAGGCTGTAGCAGGTTCAGTTTTTCTAAGGAATCCTTTGGTACCAACAAATGTCATGCTAGCATGTTGGGTAGTGGGTCTAATAACGCTCCAGAGTTGGGCAAAATTTTGTCGAGGGAAAAACTGGCATGGCCATTTTCAAAGGGGTCCCTTGACCTCTCACCTCAATATATCTAAGTGAAAATAGGTTCTATGGGTACCCACGAGTCTTCCCTTAACAGACATGCTTTATGCAAGTTTTTATGATAATGATGCAGTTTATCATGCAGTGCAAATGGGTTATTTTAGTAGAGGTCAAGGGACCAAACACTTTCTCAAAAATATACAAATCTGTGTAAACAAATTAAAAGGGAGAGTATTTTCTTCATCCTTTATTTTACAAGCGACAGTTTTATTCATTTGTTTCTATTGTGTGTGTGTGTGTGTGTGTGTGTGTGTGCGTGTGCGTGTGTGTGTGTGTTTAGGTGGATAGAGAGGAGGTGGAGGCTTTGCTTCCCAAAGGAGCCAGTGAACTGACCAAACAACAAATCCGCTACCTGCTGCAGGTGAGTGAGTTATTGATCATTATTCCAATAAAACGACACTGAAATACATTTTGTGTAATTGTAACACACTTTCCAGTTGGCCAGAATATGACATACTGTGATGATGCACATCATTTATGGGTTAATTAATCTTTCTGTGTGTGTTTCTTTGTCAGACTCGTCTCACTGCAGATAAGAGCATGCGCTTACTGCTGTCCACCTTCAGCAGTCTGAGAGAGGAGCTCCTCCACATGTCTGAGGACCTGCGGGTAAGGTCTAGTTTTGTCACCATTACTGAGATTTAAAAACTCCTCCCTCCTTTGTGTGGCCCAACCGCTGACTCTGTAATTGCAGCTTTAAAAGAAGCCAGATGGACTTCACGGTGGCAGTAGAAAATAAACAAACGTGTCAGCAGCATCAAGCAGCATAGCACTCAGATCATCGGAAACTGGTTCCCTAAATTTGCCTAAAAAAAAGCTTTATCATATCGTGGAAAGATTAATTATTAAGCAGTGGTGGAATTACTATTCAGATCATTTACTCAAAGTACTAAAACAAGTAAAGATTTGATGTAGTTAAAAATGCAAAAGTATTTCTTCAGCAACATATACGTAAAGTTCTTATTAATAGTCCGATCTAGAAGATCTTTACGGCAGTTTGGCTCAGGTTAGAACAGTCCCAAACAGCCGGCACAGCACATTATAAGAGCCTGCAAACAATTATGTGAACTAATTGAATGCTTTAGTGCAGGGGTCTTCAACGTTTTTTAGGCCAAGGGCCCCTTAACTGAAAGAGAGATGGAGCAGGGACCCCCTACTACATATATTGTATAAAATGAAGTTGCATATTAAACTGGGCCCACAATAAAATGTGGGGCAGTCTAAAGCCTTTATACATACCTTTTTTGATAGAATACCAAGCTATTAAAATAGCCTAATAATTGTTGGCATGATTTTCTACTGTAAATCATGTTTTAATGTTAAACATACTTGTGACAGTGAATCCTTAGGATTAACAGTATCTGTGGATGGCCTTAGTGACTACCTTGACTATAGGCCAAGAAGCAGTGGGGGTTTATATTTGCTAATAATATGTTGGATTCATGTTAAGACTTTTAAACTTTTGAAAAAACTTTAAAAAATGAATAATAATTTGGAGCCCCCCCTGCATTGACTCTGAGGACCCTCTAGGGGCCCCGGACGACCTATTGAAGATCCCTGCTTTAGACGATAGGCGGCCAGATAATAACAGCTTATTACTGCCAGTGTTAATATGGTGTGGTGGAGTCAGTATCTCTGTGTGCTTGCATTTCTAAACTTTTATTTAAATTAGCACGAAAAATATGTTCTGTTGTTACTCTCTTTTTATAAAACAAAAAGAGACATAAACACAAGAATATCACAGGTTTCCAATTCCTCTACCCACCCCAGAGAAAACACTTCTCCAATTCCCAAAGATTCTTTTTGGTAAACTTGAAAAATGATGCCAATGTATTACTGTCCAAATGAAGATATGTCTGTCTTTCTGTGGTCACAGCGTCTGGAGAGTGACAAGGAGTCTTTGGAGAGAGATCTGAGTTTCAAAGCAGACCAGGCTCGGCAGTATGACTGCCTCCTGGAGGCCGTCCGAGAAAACAACAGACAGCTCCAGGTACAGTATACCTGTGTGTGTGTGTGTGTGTTTGTGTGTGTGTGTTTGTTCACAGTAAAGTTAATGATCAGGGTGTTTATGTCATCACTGAAGGTGTATTTACTTTTATTAAAATAGACCAGGATGCCTTGCAGGCCCTGGTGTCTGTAGAAAGTTAATTTAGCACAGACAATTGACACAACACTGAAAAGTAATCATTGTATTCTTTTGTATCTTATTAAAAGAAAACATGTATATGCAGAGAGCCGCGTGTGTGAGCACATGTTGGGGTCTTAAATTTTACAAACAACAAAGGATACATATAAAAGGATAATTCCATCCTATAATTCCTGTCAGTTACTGTATGATGACTTTGTACTCACCAAGATCTGGGAATGTGGCTACATTGCTATAACGAAGTCCAATGGGAGGACACCGCGAGAAGTCAGATTATTTGACCCATTTTATTTGGAGCGCCTGCACCTGAAATGTTGGAAATAATCCCTCATTGCACAGGAAATGTATGTGTGTGTGCACAACTACTGTACGTCTGGATGTTTACAACACACAGTTTGGGTCATAATTAGTTTGCCTTTGTTTTCTCTTCCAAATAAGTTTAACCTGGGTGTTTCTGACTTCCTGTGTTTGTGTTTGTGTGTGTGTGTGTGTGTTTGTGTCCTCCCTCTCCAGGTGTCTTTGAAGGAAAGCAGCAGCACCCAGCGTTCCCTGGAGAGCCAGCTCCTGAGCGCCCGAAACAGCGACTCGAGCCGCGACTTTAGGATCAAAGAGATGGAGGGGAGGATGAGAGCGCTGGAGAAGGAGAATGAGATACTCCGACAGAAGGTAACACGCCACCTGTCTGACCCTCCCAGTGTGTTGATCAATTATCTTAACAAATAACTGGTGGACAGGTTACCTGCGATAGAGGACACAAAGTTTCCTGGTGCACTGAGCTGTCTAGAAGTTTGGCAAACGTCTGACTTCTGACAGACTCTTGATAACGCAGCTTAAAGGATTATTGCTGACCCCGCTCGTGTACCGCAGGCGTGTCAGACATGTTTTTCACTTGCACATCTCACGCAACCGATACCCTCTTATTCTAATCTGTGCAGCTGTCTGCACCGGCTCTGTGCAGACTTGCTTCCATAGACTCACAGCCCCGTCTCACGAGCCTAAAAGTGACCTGAAGCATTTCAGTTCTCTTTTATTTTTTTAATACATAAATGCGAGGTTAATACCCAATAAAACATTACCATTTTACAACTTATTTTAGGGTTTATCAACTTTTATCAAATCTTATTATCTTCCTTGTACTTGGATTTTATGGTTTGTGATGGCATGTTTTCTCCTTTATTGTGGTTTATTCATTTATTCTGTATTGTGTAATTGTTATATCAATGGTTATATAAATGTGTAAAGCGTTCTGGAAAGTTTTTTTTCCGAGGGGGAACATTGTTTAGTGTCAAAGGAAAACGGCACAGAAGTTTGGCTGCTCCTTTGCTGCTGGACACTTTGAAATGCTCAGACAAGACAGAACCGGTATAGACAGACGCTTCAGTGTCAAGTGCGCCGCTGACATGATGTATGCGGTCTAGATGAGGGGTTAGACTTTGGAGAACAGTTAGTAAAAAAATACTTGCATAATCCGTGGGTTTAGAAAAAAAAGCTGCAGGCAGTCCGCATTTTAAACCGTTAACTGGCTCTTTGATCTGTGACTGCCGTTACATTTCAGTTTTAGAAGCCAGCTTTTGACATAAATCAATCCAACAGAAGTTATTACATGATTGCTAGATAAAATGATTCATTTTCCATGTTCCAAACTTTTTTTTTTTGAGACACTTAAATGTTGATAAGGCGATCCAAATAATTGATATCAAGACATTGAGGCAGGAAATGTTAGCTCTGCAACAGGGATGATGACTCACTTTTTCTTTCCCTCCTTTCTTGTCAATCTGTCCTGCAGCTGGCAGGCCAGGGCAGCAGCACCAGCCTGCATATCAAGACAGAGGAGTTGTCACGTCAGTACAAAGATCAGCTCAGCTCTTTGAGACAAGAAAAAGACCAGGAGATACAGAGGCTGCGGGTGAGAATCAAAAGATAATCAAATGTCTCAGGATGAATTGTAAATACTTGGGAAATTGCTGTATTCAACAAACTGTTTGGTCTACCGTGCCTTAATCAGGGCGGGTTGAAGGCCTGCCTTACTTTATCCTGTCTTCATCAAGACAGGCTACGCACACACACACACACACACACACACACACACACACACACACACACACACACACACACACACACACACACACAAAGACAAACATTGTGCTAAAAATACCCTCAGGGACGACATCTTGCAGAACAGATGTGGTAAGAACAGCTTACTTAAAGTGCTCATATTATACTCATTTTCAGGTTCATACTTGTATTTAGAAGTTGTACCAGAATAGGTTTATGTGGTTTCATTTTCAGAAAACACCATATATTTATTGTACTGCACATTGCTGCAGCTCCTCTTTTCACCCTGTGTGTTGAGCTCTCCGTTTTAGCTACAGAGTGAGACATCTCACTTCTGTTCCATCTTTGTTGGGAGTAGCTAGGTAAGGACTACTAGCCAGTCAGACGTAGAGAGTATGAGGGCGCGCCACGCTAGCAGCTAGGCGAGCATTATAACGAGTGTTACAAAGTGATGCACGTTTGTCACGGAAGTAAAGGCTGGACTACAACAGAGCTGTTTGGAGCAGTTTGTGAACAGTGTTTTCTGTTGGAGATGGTAAGTCCCTTTGGGGTGGAGTTTGGGCTTTTTCACTTTGTAAACCTATAAGGTGCACAAAATGATATATAACACAATAAAGGAAAGGGGAAAAGACAAAAAGCATAATATGAGCACTTTAAGCTCTCTTTTTACTCATTTGTCCCTCGTCTCTCTCCATCCTCCCTCCAGAACCAGATAACAACGATCAGGACGGAGGTCACCAGCGAGAACTCGTCCTCAGACAAGAGTCTCCAGCTGAAAATCTCAGAGCTGCTCGCCACTTTGCAGCAGCGGCAGACCACCATCACCCGACAGGAGGAGGTCTGTAACATACACTAACACACCAACAGCCACTGTTGCTCAGGGAGAGAATCCGGTTCTCTGTGATGCTGATTAAATGTAGTTTTGTGAGGACTGGCTGATCTCATCAGCACCTGGAGTTTAAATGAGGCAAACCTTTTTTTGGGGGGGGGGGCATTCGAGATCAGAGGCAGTTTGTTCAAAACTGCTTCTTTTAAAAAGGAATTTTGAAAAAGTTGAATTCTAACAAATTTTTCTTTCATTTATTTTAATCCTAAAACAAGCAAATCTAGTTTGCATGTTTCAGCTCCTTAAATACAAATCCGGTATTTATATTTTTTGTCAACCATTTTTGACTGCAGGCTACACAGTTGTGGTATTTTCTTTTACTTAGTTTCCCTTCAGTTCCAGACAGTCATTGGTTTCCATCCACATCAAGTCTGCATTATTTTTTATTACATTAGTTTGGCAAAAGCTTTTGTTTAAAGCAAGTACATGTGGATGGGGAGAACTCAGAGATGTGACCCTGCAGTTACTGCTCTTTAACAGTTTCACTGTCATTACATAGTATTGCACTGTAAGTGCAGATTGATTTGATAAGTCTACACTGACTGCAAAATACAGACTTGATGCCCATGGTGATGGATTACAATACTCAAGCAATTTCCAAGAGTTTGCCAATTGAAGGATGTATGGAAATGAATGGAAACCAATGGATGCCTGGAATGCATGATGAGTTGATACATGCAAAACCTCTGGTCTTTTAATTCTTGTTTGTTGTTGCAGAAAGAAAGTGTGTGACTTACCTGGAATTAAGTGTTTACATCATAAAAACCAACCCTGCTGGTAAATGTGATCGGTTTACATAGAAAGAAACACACACACACACACACACACACACACACTCAATCTCTCACTCTCCTAGGCTTCTGAGCTTTCATTGATTACTTTTCACCTTTCAGGTCCGACTGCATTCTTTGTTTTTGTGCAGCACCAACTGAAGAGGGCTGTCAGTAAATTTAACCTCAGGAATGCCATGTCACCTTAGGGTGCTGACACACACACACACACACACACACACACACACACACACACACACACACACACACACACACACACACACACAGACAAACAAATCAGCTAATTACACGTTTTTTGCATTTAAAAAAATAAAATAAACAAGACTACAAATCTGACCGATCAATACCAACTTTCGGTACTCAAGTGTTTTTGATACTCGAGAGACACAAAGAAATAAATGCAGATATATTATTTTTGTGAACTTCAACATGCATTACCCATTGTATTCTTATGAAACACACTAGTCGTAACAGGGATGACCTGTAGGTGTTCACCTGCTAACTCTGCTGACCTTTTGTGGCCCTCAGGAGATCAGGAAGCTGATGCAGGAGAGGAGCGACAGCTCCAAGAACCAAGTCACCAAGACCATCATCACAAAGAGGTACAATATCAAAGCAATCTACCTGCGATCACAGATCCATTTTTCATGCAAATGTGCAAAATATTTGAAGGTCCCAGCTTCTGAAATCTAGGAATTAGCTGTTTGTTCATGTCTTACATTATAGTTAATTGCATATATTTTGGACAGTTGCTTTAATAAAAGAAGCAGTTTAAATGCTGAAAGTAGCATATTTAGTGATAACTTGGCAAAGCAACAATAGTTTGAAACATACAAATCAACAGGAGAGAAGTGGATTATGCAGCTTGAGTGGATATATCTTAACACAGTATATATATGCAAGCTGACTACACAGAAGAGAACGTTATTATACGGGTGATTGTTTGATAGTAAAAAGATGGAGCCAGAAGATGGTAAAAATAACTAAACCTATGGTCCAGGAGAGGAATAAAAAAAAAGGGAAAAACCAAATTATTATATTACCCTGCAGTGTTAAACTATCCATCCAATGTGTGTGTGTGTGTGTGTGTGTGTGTGTGTGTGTGTGTGTGTGTGTGTGTGTGTGTGTGTGTGTGTGTGTGTGTGTGTGTGTGTGTGTGTGTGTAGGTACAGGAACCAGTACCCTCTCCTTGGCCTGTTGAGCGACGACTACAACGTCACCTCGCCCGTCAAAGAAGCCAAGACCATCGTCATCGAGAAAACTGGGGAGATGTACAAGCAGGTAAACACGGGAGGGAGGGGGAAAAGATAAGATAATATTAGCCACCTACTATTTCTCAGCATACTGCAACATACTGCATGGTAAAATGTTATCGACAAGCACCCGAGTGAGCGGTTTACTAGGACTCATGGATGACTTTGTGTCAGGAGTCTTGCTTATTAATAATGTTTGGTGTAATGAAACAGCAGGCATTGGGCACCGCTGCTGTATGGGAGATGTTTGATGATGAGCAGACTCATTCTGAGAAACCTGCTGGCATTGAGACACCGTGTTAAATTCTGTCTCTGCCAACAGACCACCTTCACCAAGTCGCACCACATTCAACACTGACATAATGAAATGTGGGACACAGGTCAGAGTGAGATTGAGAGGTTTATACTCTAGAACAGAGATCTTCAACAGGGGGTCCTCAGATTTAGTGCAAGGGGGGGTCACCAAATTATTGTAAATTTGTAAATGTTTAAAAAAAATTCTATTATATTCACTAAAATGTATAAAGGCTTTAGGCCGCCCACACATTATTGTAGGCTCAAGGCCAACTCAAGAGAGGTAGGACATTTTAACTCCAAGTAAGGAAAAGACACAAAAACAAAACTGGAATAGAAAAGGTTTTGGACAGGAGTAAAAGCATGTACAGTTTTTAACATGTTGAAATGATACAGCACAAATGGTTGAATGATGAATGGCACCAGGTTGGATCCACCAATACCAACATACACTATATCTGCCTTATGTCTGATTTGGTCTTGGTAAAAAAAATGTTGTGCCATCCGTAACAACTTTATATGTTTATGACTGAATATCCAATAATAGTGATATATAGTAAAAGTAGTGTATTAGTAAGTAAGGAAAAACTTGTTCTAATCATCCAATTTGTAATCAGATGAACTAGAGGCACCTTGTAGTAAAAAGGTGCTGCTGCAGGGTTTTAGGTGGAAGCTTGCAATTTAATGATTTTAAATCTGTATTTTGTGTCCAATGATTCAGAATTATCTGTGTAATATCTAAGATAAATTTAAATGTGCTGTCTATTGCAACATACAGTCTTTGTGTTGCATTTATGGCGAGTGAGAAATGTTGGATTTATTGGTGAAAATCCACTTCAGTTGGTCTCAGACTCATCCCAACTCAGCTGACTTTTTTTTCTGATATGCATTGCATATGCAGAACATAATGATAAAACTGCACAACAGCACTGTTATCTTGTTTTTAACAGTATCTGTGTGCTCTAAGATCAGCCCAAAACACTGACTGACAACTTTCTTTCTGAATTTCACTTAATATTTCCCTTAATAGTATGCCTTACAGGGGCAATGCATCATCCCAAACTACTCAAGGTGTATTCATTTATTGCAAATTAATACATGTAAGGTGCATGCAGGTTATCTTGCCAGCCTGTTCTACTCAAAAGTCTGAAGTCAAAAAGGCTGAAGTTCACCACTACCCCAGGTTTAAAATAGGATCAAAAATCATTCATGTTTTCTTCCAGGTGAGTTTCTCCATGCACTCTAAACACAATGTACATTTGGCTAGAAATGTATTTTAATCCTATTTAGAACATGGGATAGTGGTGCACTTCAGCCTGTTGTGGCCAAAATGAGTATTACAACAACAAACCAAACTCCCCACCTGTTTCACAGATGAAATAAAGGAACTTAGAAAGATTATCCTGGCATAAACATTTTTTCACCTGTTTTTAAGTAAACATCAGGAGAGACACAGGAGAGAAAACAATTGAGATCAGACATAGAAAATTGATCACCAGAATCTTTTTTTCCCTCACTTGCCTTTCAGGGCTTCCGTAGTCCAACATACGTCCGACACCTTCATACTTCTCTTTTTAAAGATGACTCAACATTTGTACAATATGTAACAACTGTACCTGTGTTTTATTTCAAAACAGGAAATCATTACAACCCCTTAAAGACACACTGCTTCTCTCCGACAGGAATGATTAAGAAGACCCAGACGTCACCCACCCTCCCACTCTGCATGCTCCTCCCCCTCCCCTTCTCTCCCTCATCCTTAGGGCTCCCAGGGTTGGTGGTGGTTGAAATCCCTCCCCCAACCCCCCTAAATTTTGGATCATTGGTTCAAATCTTTGGTTTGACCAAATTGGGCTGGTACCCGTTTTATTTGGGCTTAATATGACAAGGAAAGAAATCTATGCTACAGCCAGGAGGTGGTGCAATGAATCATGACAACTGGGAACTGGTTGAGATTTGAACAGAGGACAGTTTTGTTAAAAAAATCTGAGCTGAGATGATTTACTAATTGGCACAAACAGCTACTTCCTCTACTTTATCATCTTTATAACTGTGTTCTGCTTGATTAAGTGAAGGAAAATGTGTATGAGGTTGTTAAAAATAAAAGTCTATGTTACTCTAACATACTCTTTTTCAAATTTTACATGCAATCTCTTGATCTGACTATGTACAATAACACTAAAACATGGCCTACAATATTTCGATGAAGAATGTGTTTGGACCAGGCAAATAAATGATTAGCACTCTGCAGTAGGGTTGGGAAATAACGATACATTGCCTGCAATCAAATCACTAAACGTGATTTTGTGATATAGTGCAAGACAGTCATCTGTGATACATTACAATGCATGTAACTGAAGAGAAGTGGTAGACTATATGTGAAAAAAATCTAGGAGTTTCCTGTATTTGTTGCCTGCATGACGAGGACATTTCACATACAACTGTGAAAAATTATGTGAGGCACAAACCAGGAAAAGGCCAAATGGTTCAGAGTTAAACATTCTGGAGTAAAAGAAAGTTGCAGCTTGGTCTCAGTATCACAGGAGATTGTATTGTGATATATAAATGTATTGATTATTTGTCCCATCCCTACTTGGCAGCTCATAAATTACAGTAAGGCTGCATTCAAGCCTGGATGTTGTCTTCCCTCGAATCAAAAGGGGGATATCCCGAAAATGCTTGGATGAAAGATAGCTGCCAAACAAAGTGAAATTGATGGAGTGTCCCAAATCTATACTACATGCTAATTCTTAGCAGGTTTTGAGTATGTATCCACACATCAAAACCAGACAGTATGTACACATATACAGTTGTTTTGCGAGTGTGGTGGATGTTTTCCAACAAGCTGTGCACAAAAAAAATAAATAGAGGAGCTTCTCACAATAAATAATAATAATAATAAACAATAATTTAAACATGGATGATGGTGAGATTCCTGAAATATCTTAAAAAACAAAAAAAGGTATTACTTCTAAAAAAACAAAACAATTTGCTTTCTCTTTGTGAAGTTTAATTTGCAGTGATGGCATCCGATGTCGTACGTATTGAATCATTTCCTGTTAACGTTGGTAAAACAGAGCTAAAACAGTATTCTATGTCGATTAGTAGCCATTGTAGTACATACTGTATAGAATTATGATATTGTATGGATTTGGGAAAGTTTAAAATGTAAAGTTAGTATTAGAAAATTTGTCATCTGATCAATTACAACGCTACACTCAGGCCCAAAACATGTTTTTCATATAATATAGTTCAGGACCGTTCTGTTTCATCATTAGTTGATCCTTTGCTGAGGGCTCTGGTCTTTACTTCACAAATGTCCTCGCCATGGGGCTTACTGAAGGGAAGACGATGTGCTGGTGTAGAACCACATGCCGCCTAAGTTACCAAACAAGCGCCGCCTCAGCTTCCAGTTGTCACTAATGCACGTTTAGACAAGACTGGCACCATCGAGCATGTAGCATGAGATCCTCCTCAAAGCCACCACAGCCATGTTAGCTCAGGGGATGAGGAAGTGGATGTGTTACTATGATTGCTACTCTGCATGTAAATATGTATGTATATATATATATATATATATTGTAAGATGGGCACGATCAGTGAATGTTTTCTTCTGTGTGACTGTAGTTTAATCAGGTAGTTTGCTTTGCTTTTGTGCTAAATGGTAGTTTCTATCTGTGTAATAGTTTTTAAAAAGCTTTTTATTTTAAGGTTGGGATGTCTTGATAGACTCCGAGGTGCATGGGTATGCGCTGTTCACATGTAGCTCTGATGTGTTTATGTGTGACAGCGGTGGGTGGAACTGGAGCATGGTTTTATGGGGTTTTATGATGGTGGAAGAAACTGTTAAAGCACAATATTATGTAAGATTTTTATTGAGATTTTTTGTGTCTGAGTTTTCCTGGTTGCCTCTGTTCCGGCCTTTTTTTCCATAAGGAAGCATGTTTGGCTGCTTCATGTCCACTAAGAGTTCGTCTTAAAAGGGTCTGCGCCCTGTTTCTCAGATCCACAGGTTGATGGCAGTTCTGGGTAGAAAGTTTTCGGAAAAAATAACACAGAAACTAGCTGACTTTACACTTAGGCTGTTATGAGCCTCAAAGTCTTCTTAACATAGAGACTGCTACATTGCAGACATTTATGTTTTCACCTTCCTATTGCCAATAAAACAAGCATCTATTTGTGGTTCCCAAACCAACTTCATCCACATTATATACGTATGATAGCTGCATATGTATTGATAGTGATAAGAAGATGTAACTTATACAGAGATAACAGGGAAATTGGTTAAACCACAAATACATACAACACAGTGTTTTCTGAAGCATTTCTATTCATCTCTTGTCTGTCTCTCCAGACAAATACACAACTTTCAATATGTGCTAATATGCAACTCTCCTCCTTTTGGTAACAGTCGGAGTCTATGTTTATTTCGTCTTGATCACATAGAGATGACTAATTACTATAAACAGCAGGTCAAACTAAACAAATGGCAGTTTCTATGTTGTGACATTATTAACTTTACCCTGATGCCATGTTGACCATTGACATGTAAGACATTAGAATTGGACAGATAAATACCATAAATGAAAAATGTAAAACCTGTTTCTACCTATGTACGTTTCATAAAGCCTACAGATAAGTTTTTGTTGAACAGACTAATTGTTTCGGTAGTATTTATCAGGTAAAGACAGGAAATCAGTTCAATGATACAGACTGCTGGTTTTGTTCTTCCACCTATACCTGGAGGTTTTTCGTCTGTCCGAGTCATGGATTATGCTCAAGGCCCTTGCATGATTTTACTGCTGGTAGGGGGTCAGGATGAGTTTCAAGTCGTCACTTAATTTTACGTGGAAATAGTTTCAGTTTGTGCAACAGATCCAATTTATAGATGCATGTCCTGTAACTGGTTTAACAGGCTGCAGCATCAGTTACAAGATGCTGAAGTATGTTAAAAGATCATATTTAACTATAGCACCGTGCTTATGTTTCAGCCATACTGTAGACATATTTATTTATTTATTAGGACAAAGCGCATTAATCAACATTTCTGTAAATGCGGCAGTGTTAGCCAGTCGGCTAATTTTCAACTGTAGTCCTAGTTACATAGTATACTGCGCCGACATTCCCCCTCAATATGTGATTAACACTACTGACCGAACAGAACTGCCCAGTGGACACGGAGCCGAATTTCGGTGGAAAGCATGTAAAAAATGTCTTGACTATCATGGGACCTCAAGTGCCTTACTCTGTTAGCAACAAGCTAATGTTGGGCCAGCATCACGGTTTGGTTGACAAAATAGCATTATCATCTGGTCAGTTGGTCAAAATCTATCAACTCTGATCATTTTCAAAATGTTTTGGCAACATGGGACCAATGGTGGCTCTTTGGTTGCCTGAAGGCCTACATTTGTTTGCTCTCTGGGTAATCTCTGAGGAGACCTAATACTGCTTTCTTTGCCAGCTGAGAATAAATTGTATACAGAGCTAAATTAACTGGTTGTAGTTAATCTACAAATAGATGCGTTTCAATATATTTTCATATGCAAACATTTTTTTTTCAGGAGGATCTGGGCTGCTAGCCTGCCCGGCTGCACTGCCTCAGTCCTCTCCAATGAGAAATGTTTCAGCTGTGATAGATTGTGATTAAAATCAGTAATGTATCTATGCAAAAGTGCACTTGTTTTCTGTTTTACTGAACTGTTTACTGCACGGTCAACACAATCACACAAGCAATATGGTCATGTTAAAGGAGAATTTCACCCAAATGATAAGAACTTATGTATCCCTTTCTTTACTTTTGTTTTTATCGCTGTGTGTGTTTCTGTCTCTATATCCTTTTTATGTTCAATTAATACATAATCTGAAAAGGCCCACTTATTTTTCAGAGATTTAAAGCACATTTCACCTAAACCAGCTCCATTCACTGAATAAAGACTGTGAAATATAGGCGAGAGCCCAGAAAAGCAGTAAATGGACCGTTGAGCTCATTTTGTTTCATGTACTGTTCCAAAAGGTCAAGAATGGACAAATGAATGCCTAAATATTTGCTTTCTGTCTTTTGTTTTTCTAATTTTTTTTAAAATCTTATTCCATTCCTTCCTTTTTCCTTCCCTTGTTTCCTTCTTTCATCCCATTTTCCTTCCTTTCTTGCCTCCTTTTTGTTTTTAACGTTCTACTCGATATTTTTAATATAACAATGTATCAAAATCCGAAATTAACATCTGCAACCATGATTACAGGTTTCCCTGAAGTTAGCATATAGCTACGTGTGGCAGTGTATCTAATGTAAACACTGCAGTAATGTGCCTGGAGCAAATGACCATATAAAGAAATCCGGCACAAGTTGACGTCAGTTCGAGACGAGAGTAGAAAAAACTTTTGGTAGCAGAGTGAGGTTTTTGCTCACAGGGATTGCTTTTACATACATGAACCTCATTATTTGAAGCTTTGGCCATTTGTACCATTATATATTTACAGAAAATAAGGGAAAAGCATAATAGATCTACTTTGAGGATTACATTTGTGCTTTCAGAAGTAGCATGTATTTCTTCCAAATAACATGCACTTTTTTCCTTCATATTTTTCCTTTAAATGTCCTTGGCTGCAGGAGTCTATCCTAGCAAGCATTTGGTGAAAAGCAAGGAGACTTGTACATCACCACTGCATCACATAGCCTACTGTATTTCTACAGGGACCTTGGGTAATGTTGCAACTCTAAGTGTGTCCAGCAGAGGGAGCCAGACGCTCTCAGCAGCTCGCTCCTCGCTCGGGGTCAATGAGTGGAGCAGAGAGGCAGAGAATGAGGTCATTACAGCTCTGTAGGGCTTGGCTCACTTGGCTGCTTGTCAACCATTTTGACTTCAGTCACTGTTCTCAAAGCCCACATGGCCACAGAGAAAGCTCAAACCATCACAGAGCAAAGCTGCAAGCGGCCATGACTGTTCTGACATAGAACCAGGCCCATGAAGTAACAGATTACAACATTAAGAGAGATTTTAGTGACCAGACTATCAATAATTAAGTGCTATAATTGATTACGGTTACTGAGCAAATTGTTTAATCTGATTTGAGATTCTGGAAATGGGAGATTCATGTTTTGGAGGAAAAAAAAGTCTATTTGAAAGGGAAAATATAGTATCAGTCCTTAAGGTAATGAAACTCATTTTATTCATTTTGCGATTACGGTTGGTAAAAGTATCTGTACAGTAAGGTATATTTACAGTTTGCCATTTTGCACTACACAAAGTTCATGCATGTTTATGTTTCATCTTGAGTCTTTAAATATAGCATGGACTGAAAAAGTCTATTATTACCTCTGGGAGGAGGTCATGTTATTGGTTCAGTTTGTTGGTTTGTCAGCAGAATTATATGAAAAACTACTGTCTCATTTTGAATGAAACTTGGTGGAAAGGTGTAGCATGGGCTAAGGAAGAACCCATTAAAGTTTGGAGCGGATCCGAATCATGGGTGGATAAACAAATCTTTAACTCTTTAAATCTTCTCGTTAACGTTGCGAGAGGCCATGGCCTTGGCGGAGGTCTGTGCTCTCCGAGTGCCCTTCTATAACTGTCATTGGGTCTGAATTCATGATATGGCTGAAATCATTCACCATGCTTCCTCTCTCCCCACTGACACATTTCCTGACTGAATTGATTATGCAGCTCATTCTATGTAGGCCTCATGAATTAAATATAAGGAGTTACACTGAAAAAACAAACTAAAACAAACAAAAAAACATGTTTTAAATTATTTAAACCTGGATTAAATCATAATATGTTCTTTAATGTGAATTTCTGGATGGTAAAAGCAGAGTGGCGTGATAGTGCTCCTCTAGAAGAACAGGCTGGGAAGCAGAAATGTTTCTTCCAGTAACTCTTAGCATTCTTTACCTGCTGTGCTATTGTTTTTGTTTTTTTTAGATATATTTGTGTGACATATAGAGAGAGAATAAGCAAAGAGCTCAGGGGAGCTGCAGTCTGGTGATATTATCTGTGGATTCTTCACTATTAGCGACATCTTTCACAGACATTGATGCATTGTTAAAAAAATATTGTAATATTAATAATATACTGTATGACAAATTTGCTATAGCAGATGGAGGGAGCAAAAAGTTGAGAGCAAGAAAACAACCAGAAATCTCCTGTGTCAAAGTCTAACATTTTGTTGACCCATTCATCCATCCTTCCCTTCCCTCTCTGCAGACTTTGTGGCTCTATAATAACTATTTTAATTTTATTATTGTGTCATGCACACAAAGAGTATGCCCAGCCCACGTGGGCTTACAAGGCGCCATTACTTACAGCAAGGGACCAGATACCAAAATAGCAACAATAAATTAACAAATAAACCTTCTTGTCTTTTTTGCCATGCTTTAGAAACAAAAGTCGCCAACTACTATATGTTAAATTTAATCATCAGTACACCAGAACATTTCAGGATTTTGAACAGACATTTCATGTAAAGGGGCCGATTATCGGCCGTTGGACAGTCTGGCGAGGTCGGTGACTTGAGTCTGTTCGGTGTGTCCCGTGCCGTCGTCAGTCTGGGGTGCTGTTGGCGTTCATTTTGGCCGACCTGACATGTTCAGTCGGCGGCAGGGCAGTCGGGACTCACCCGGAAATGGCGAGCGGAATAAGGTGACTAGAGTCTCTCAAAATCTGATGAAAATCTTTTAAACTGACCATCTGAAATGAAGACAGATTCAGCAACTGCACGGCCTATTTCTCGCTTTAAATGTTTTCAGAAACATGTTTCAGTGAACTATTTTAGTACAATATGAGATTGTATTCTGAACGGCCGCCATGGCAGTCTGGCTTTGAATTTCCCATAAACAGTATATAAGAATGGACCAACCGATCCCGTTGCTCTGGACGGAGACCAGTGAAGGATATTAGAAGCACTTTTCCGGTGATAGCTAGCTTTACTGTGCAGCCTCCAACTGAGAGAGACAACGTAAATGTGACGTGAGCAACTTGTCTGAAAGTTGTAAGTCTTCTGGTAGCTGTGCCAAGAGAAATCTCAATCATTCCCAATCTTACAGAGACGGAGAGCGTAGGTATATGTAAGGAGATAACATAGGCACAGGCTAATTATTGCTAACTAAAATGCTAGTTAACATTAGTAATTAAACCTAAACAGCTCATGTAAGTCAAAACTGCCTGCGAGCTTCTCCTGTACTATACGGTAATTCCTCTACTAAGTGACACAATCGTTAGCCTATTTTTATAAAAACGTCTGCTACGGAGCCATAACGTGAGGTACAAGGTAATGGAGCCTTTTATACACTGTCGTGTTTCTTTAGAAATAAACAATGGACAAATAGAGTCTTTAAAGTGACGTCAAAATGAATGCTAGTCAGTGGAATGCTAACGGGAGGTGATCGCTTTGTAGCATCAAAATGGCGCCATAGGAGGTTCGAGTTCTGAAGCGAAGCTAACCTCCTTGGAATTTCCGGAGAAAACAAACCCATGTGACGCTTTAGTCAAATCAGCTGACGGTTCATTTCAACAATACAGATTAGCGCTACCTGCTGTTATAGAGATGTATTACGTCTCGTCTCGTCTTGTCTTTTTGGTGTGTTCTGTGGCACTTTTTGGACCAACACTGATCATTTCGACTGGCTTTTCTGTCAACGGCCCTGTGTGTCCACACCTTTAGATTGGTGTTCTTAACTTATCATAATGACAATACAAAAGAAAATGTGATTCATTCTCAAGTTCTCCTAATTCACATAGTTTGCACAACCTTTTATCAAAACCTACCAACTTCATATAGGGGAGAGTGGGGTAAGATGAGCCAGTTTTTACTTATGTGGATGTCCAGGCAAGGGAAATTGAGACAGAAGTACAATGAAGACATCTAATGTTAATTTGGGATGTTGCCTATCAACTGAAAATATAAGAATGCAACTATGACAAAGAGCCTTGAAAATATGACCTCAGAAAAAAAAGTGTTCATGTGACTCGGGTAAGTTAAAAAAAAAAAAAAAAAAAAAAAAAAAAAAAAAAAAAAAAAAAAAAAAAAAAAAAAAAAAAAAAAAAAAAAAAAAAAACCAAAAAAAAAAAAAAAAAAAAAAAAAAAACTCCTTTTCATAGTGTGATCCCAGTCAGTGGGTAAATTGACCATCCTATTTTTCACATTTTAATGCAAGCATAATTTAAAAACATAACTTTCCTCTTTAAAAAAAAGTATTTAATAATACACTTACCTATACAAACAATGTTATTTTTTTTTAAAGTTACCTCAAACAACACAAAACAAACAAATTTCCCTTTAATCTTTTATTGTTTTGTATTGGTGAACAATAGTTTTAAACATTTCTGTTAAGTGAAGGACTGCCAGCATAGTTTTCAGGAGCAAGAAATATATGGACATTCCATCCATCAATGGGAAATATGAGTTCCTCCAACCTTTTGAGGTTTAGGAAGCTTCTTCAGCACATCATTCAGGGAATTTGAACCTATAAAACAAAGACAAGAGCCATGATGAAAAAAATCTGAATTGTTAAGCTTTTCAAGCAATGCTAAAATCATACTAAACAGCCCTGAATACATATCCTGGTAACTGTGGCTGATAAGTAAACACACGGCAATTTCTTGTACAGTAAATGTACTTTACTCTTGTATCTTACTATAGTTGCCATTCAATTGTACTGATATTATGGAATATATTAATTCTGTCACCTGTCCATAACTTTTGGTCAGATTGTAAAAGAACCCCCTCGACTGTAGTTTTTTTTGAAGGCTGTAGCTGTGGTTCAATTTACCCCACATGATCTGGCTCACTTTGCCCCATAGTCACCATATTGGTAAAAACGGCCTAGCTTAGCAATTCAGGCTAACCTTTAGCTTAATGATTCACATGGTTTTATATGTTGACAAATCACCAACATGTACCATACACAACTTTAGACCTAGATACATGCTTGCTTTGGCATAACAGCTAGTATACCTGCAATGCAGAAAATTTACTTTAACAAGTGAAAAAGTGTTTTGTGGAAAAACAACAACTTACCTCTTGTCCCATGTGCTTCTCCTCTTCAAAGCAAAATAGAAATTATGGAGTCCTTCAGAATGTATGGTCGCATAACGCCAAATGTGCATAGATGCCTAGAAACAGGGGGTGGGTCAACTTACCCACTGGCTCATTTTACCCCACTCTCCCCTATATATGACCGTAATTTGGCTGCACGGTGGCCATTTTAAACACCGTAATACATGATCGCTGTGACAGTTTTAATCACGTGACCATCCTTTTTAACATAACATCGCAGTTTTAAAGACGTAGTTAGGCTGGCCACACACTGGTTGCGTGGCGTGAGCGTGGCGTTTCTGTTGCGTGTCAGCTGCATGGATTTTTGTCTGTACACATGAATGTTTCCCATTGATTTACTGCACTCAAGCAGTAGTAGGCTATACTTCATGTTAAACATAAATATATACTGATTTGATTACAGCAAAGACAACGTCGGCAGTATTGACGGCAAAATACGCCACAGAATATTTTGTTCTGTAGCGTAGGTGCAATATTTGAAAATCAATAATTATTTTTTATTTTTATTTATTTATATCTGCATTTAAGTCAAAAACTACAGGCTTTCAAACATCAACATGTCATTTATGAATATGTATTCATGTCAAAATGACATATAAAAAATGTTTTCCTATTCTATTTTGCCTGGAAACGCTTCCAAAATGCTTGCGTGTCACGTGAAAAATAGGCGTCGGTTCTATTTCTACCATGCATGCGTTTTCGCGCCTGAGACGTGTGCGTGTCACGCGGGCAGTGTGTAAGCTCTAACTGGGAGCCGAAATATGAACACGCCACGCAGCTGTGTGTGGCCGGCCTTACGGTACGTTGTGAAACAGAACTACAAGTTTAGGCAACAAAAATGATTGGTTTGGGAATGGGAAAGATCATGGATTGGCTTAAAATGAGTCACGGCCATTACTAAGTCAGCACTGACTTTTGGTTTCACACGGTCCTGTGTTTGTTTGACACATCCACCACCCCGTCCTCCTCCCTACTGTACGTGGAATTTGGGGCTCTTATAATTCATCACCTTCCTTCCTTGTTTGCCCCCCCGATAATTACTACGGCCACTAGAGGTCACTGACAAACAAACGTAAATATGGTTCATTGTTAGTTGTTTTTTGGTGAGGACGGCCTGACGTAAACACGTGTCTTTTGGGGGCTTTTGTTGAAACAACTGCTGTTGTTTTTCTTGGGAGAACAATCTTCAACTTTCTCTCCCACACACAAACACTTTTAATATTGCACACACACTTTTCCCCCTGTGTGTGCACGTTTGTCTTTTTCACATACAAAAAGGTTAGCATAATCTCTTACACACAACCTCAGGCTCTCTACATCTCTACAACTTCTTTCTGTCCCATTCAAGCAGCTTATGTACTAAGTCTGACGTATACTCTCTCTCCCCTCTCTCTCTCGCTCTCTCCCTCTCTCTCTAAACCCAATATCCTCTGAGGCCCGGGGGTTTTAGAGTGTAAAGGCAGTGCAGAGGCAGGAAGAGAGAGACTGCATTATCCACATCAAAGAGCCAGAGTTAACAGCCATAATCAATGCTTCCCCATTACGCACTAAGGTCTGCCTCTCTCTCTCTTCCTCTCACCCTCTCTCTCTCTCTAATCAGATCAATATGCTTTATTAGCATGAATGGAAGTATGATATTAATATTGGCAAAAAAGGGTGAATTCATCAACAAAAGATGGCAACACAGAGAGAGGCTTGTTAATGATTTGAACTAGACATTTTGGGAGGCTGTTAAGACTTCATAGCTACTAATTTTGAGAGAAGATAAATATTAAATCAGACTTTTTGAAAGGTGAATAGGATACAGAAACTGGAAATATGCTTTATCAGCTTACCCCTACTGTAAAAATATTACAATATACAAACTCACTGTTAACATGAATGTGTATTTCTTTATTTCCATTAGGCCTCAAAGCATGAAATGAAATAATTTTTTTTACATGTAACCAAATTTATAATCAGCTTTTTGTGTGCATGTGCATGACAAAAGACGGGAGGAGACCCAGAAAGGAAATGCTTTGAAAGGAATGCAGCAAGAAGTTCCATTACACAGTGATACATCCTCATATCTATTTGTTATTATTTTGATTGATATTGCGATATGATTCACAAAATTGGAGGCAATGGGCGACTTTGATATTTGTCTATATTAGACTAGTCCATATTGTGATGGACTAGACTAGTCCATATTCCGATTTCGATAAAATTTAGATTAATTGTTCATCCTTATAGCTATTGTCGCAAAAACCTGAATGATGAAATGGACATTATTAACAATAAAAAGACTACACACAAAGTATGAAATGATTTTATCTATGAAAAAGTAGGACATCTTCAATGTGGAATAGGTCAAATACAACAATAAGGCAAATGAAAATCACATTTTCTCTGTCTTTCGCCCTTATTGACCCCCTCTGCCCCACACAGCCAGGCCTATCGACCTCTCTCTCCCAGAAACCAGGCCCCATGCCTGGGGTCAGCGACCCATCGAAGCCCCCTGCCTGGCTGTGGGGTCGAGAAGTGTGTGTGTGTGTGTGTGTGTGTTTGTGTGTGTGTGTGTGTGTGTGTGCGTGTGTGCGTGTGTGCGCGTGTATAAATCATCACCCCCCCCCTCCCCTCACTGGGGCACAGCCAGGCATTTGTAGAGCTGAAAAGCCTGCAGCTCACACTGATGCAAATCTAGTGGCAGTACAGAATAAAGTTTTGAAATAATCACATTATATTTTCTAACATTTATTTGCGTTTCAATTTTTTCTCTCATATTTCTCTTCTCTTTTTCACCTTTAGGTGGAATGGACTTATTGTAAGCAGATTTGGATAAAAGCGTCAGCCAAATAATATAATGTCATTTTTTTCAGTCTAATAATCTCATGGTTAAAATAAGGCAGCGGTCCCTGTTTCTAGAAGCTTTCACTTGACCACTGATGTTGCAGGAACAAACTTCATTTAAGACACTACCGGTGAATGGGGTAAAAAATTCTAACTAATATCCCCATGAAACTTCCCCAGTTGATTACTTACATTACGACATCACATCATATTTTATATGACAAGTTTTCTAAAATGTTATGTTTAAATATGCAAATGAGGCATTGTCTAATTAAATATGTGCTAATTTCCTGAACAGAACTCTTAACACGAGATGAAGCCAAGTTTGAAATTCTTGTTTAATTTTGTTGACATATTAGAGTGAATGTGTTGATGTTTTTACGGAGGGCATTTTAGATCTCTCTTTTTATCGCTCCATAAATCAGAAAGTACTGTCAACAGCCATAAAATAAAACAACAATTTTCGCCCTGTTTTTATAAATAACATGTTCTATAAATCTGACTATGAATGATAAATGATCAAACCCCTCTGCACAAACCTCAATGAAACTGGAAGTTTTGTGTATGTAAGTGCTACCAAAGTGGAGATTTCTGGCTCAGATTATGAGTGTAAACTAATTTGTAGAAGATGAATGGTCCATCTGTATTTTGATGTGAGTGATAAGATGTCACTTTAAAACTGTTGACATATCTTAAAACCAGCATTACTATTACCAACTACTGAAACCAGAAGACTAAATCCTAATTTGGAGACCATTACATTAATTCAATTTGTAACCTCAAAACAGCTTCAAACATGCTATTTTAATAGCTGTTTTTTTCATTTTTTCAACAACAGCAATAATACCGCTGGGATCTGTTGCTACATATGTAAGAGCTTAACCCTCTTGGGTTACCAGATCCGGATGGCTGTCCAGGTTGCATCTAATCAGTCTGGATATTTTCAGTTTTCCACCAGTCATGGCAGTCATCGCACTCTCTCTCTTCCCCCATCTCTCTTCCTCTATCTCTCCACCCTGCCAGGAAAGCTTTGACAGCTCTCATCTTTCATCCATTTGATGTAATTATGCTCCTCAATACACATTTGAAGCTCCCCATTCACATTTTATGGTGTGATGAAAGGCCACATAGTGTTGTTTCTCTCTCACAGCTCTCAGCTTCTCCTGCGCAAACTTAACCTCAGGTACAGTCTGGTTCTCAACAGATAATCCCTCTCACAGTGAATTATAAACCTGGTTTTTCTCCCACTCCGAGTGACAGCAAACACTGTATTCCTTGTTAGTTGCCTTCCCAAAGAGACAGGTCGAACTGCTTGAGCCACCAAGAGTTGTATGAAGATTGTAATTTTTGTGTCATTCAGGTTCATGGGCAGACAGCCAATAATTTGCTTAATTTCTACTAGGGCTGTAACAGTTTGTGTATCAGTGCTGAACTGTCACCTTACGGAGGTCATGGTCTGGTGCATGCAGCCGAACCCAGACTATACAGTATGTAAATGAATGCTCGTAACGTGGAACCAAAGTTCACAAGCCGGGTCCCATTTGGACACTTTTAATCGTACACTGTTAGCAATATGTGCCCTTTACATGTACTGTACAAGGGGGTAAGCAGGGGGTAACTTTACATCTGAAGTGTTTAAAAACTATTTGTCCATTGTTTATTTCTAAAGAAACATGACAATGTATAAAAGGCTCCATTACCTTGTATCTGACATTATGGCCCCTTAGCAGACGTTTTTATAAAAATAGGCTAACGATTGTGTCATAACCACGCGACTTACTATCGCATAGTAGAGGAATTACCATACAGTACAGGAGAAGCTCGCAGGCAGTTTCGACTTACATTAGCTGTTTAGTTTAATTACTAATGTTAACTAGCATGGTAGTTAGCAATAATTAGCCTGTGCCATCTCTGCAAGATTGGGAATGATTGAGATTTCTCTTGGCACAGCTACCAGAAGACTTACAACTTTCAGACAGGTTGCTCATGTCACATCTACATCGGCAAGCTCAGTTTGCAGCTGCGCAGTAACGCTCAGCCATCACCAGATAAGTGTATCTAATATACTTCACTGGTCTCCGTCCAGAGCAACAGGATCTGTTGGTCCATTACTTTTACTGTCTATGGTACTGTAGCACAACAACCTGATTGGCCTGAACATGGCGAGCACATAAGAAATGCTTTTTTAGTAATTTAGCCTATTGTGAGCTGTTGCCTTTTGGAAAAGTGTATGTTCAGTGGAATAAAGAAATGTTTGAAATGTTCCCTTATTTTTATAGTGAATATAGTTTGCCAAAGTAGCCAGTGGTCAAAATGTTACCTCGGTCCCCAGCAAGAGGATTTTGTCTTTGACACCTGCATATCCTTATGCATGTTTTTTTTTTTTTTACACTGTACCAAAGTCACACTGAAGTGTGACGACCCGAGGCCGACGCCAAAATCCTCAGACAAATTCAAGGAAATGGCAAGAGACTATCACAAAAAAAAAAAAAATAAAAAGAGGTAAAGTGGTCAGTATTTTTCACATTTATCTGAACACTTTCATATTGCAAACTATAATGAACTCTGCAGCCACTTATGTCGAGTTGTTTGACTCCAGGCATTTGGTCATCTGATTTTTCAGGAAAACCCTTCCTACATATTTAAATCAACATTATGTCTTTGGGAAAGGCAAGGTGCACTGAGTGACCTGCAGTGTATAGGTGTGTAATGAAGTTAGATTGTAAGAGATACTGTAGGTTGCGAGCCTGCAGAAAACCTCCTCCCTATATATCTCTCTTTCTCTTTTAATGTCTCGGCTCTGGTTTGTTTCACTTAATTCTATCTCCCCATCTCCTGATCCATCCATCAGTGTCTCTCTTTGTCTCTCTCACACACACACACACACACACACACACACACACACACACACACACACACACACACACACCATCTTCCTCTCTCCTCCCCTGCTTGTCTCACATTGTGTCTCTTTGCAACTAATTTTCACTCCCATCATGCCTCTCTCTCTCTCTCTCTCTCTCTCTCTCTCTCTCTCTCTCTCTAATGTATGCACCCAACTGGTCATTTTTATACACAGTCAGGAAATGCATTTGAGCCCCGGTGGCTGGAGAGCTCCTCTCAGACACACAGGAAATGGGCGCTTGGCTGACAGCCAATCCTGCTATTTCAGGGGTTTGTCCGGAGCCAATCAAGCTGGGCCTGGTCAGTTAATGGATCAGTGGCTCTACTGTTCTCTACACCCAAATATCAGCAGCAATTAGAAGGTGTGGGGGTGACCAGGGTGGGAGCTTTGTGAGAGGCAAGTGAACCCAACCAGAAAAGTAGTGAAATAATCTTGTAAATCCATAAATCAGCCACATTTACTGGATACCAGTTTGGCCAGTGACATGCATGCAAAATATCGGTTTGTATGACTTCTGACGAAAAGTTATGCACAATTTTTCGTGTATTTCCTACAAATGTCCAGCACGAGTGATCAGTGCACCTGCGTGAACCCCTGCAGTGCAGAACCTGTTTATGTAACAACACTTCTTTGTTAGGTTTAGGAAAAGGTCATGGTTTGGGTTAAAATAAGTAAAATAATTTTCTTACGTAACTTTCGTACATGCCGTTAGTACGTATGTTACCGAACAAAAGTAATTTAAAATTAGTCAACGTTGGCTATTGGTTGGCACCAAAAGGAACATGAACATCCACCCGACCTCCTCCCTACATGGACTTTTTACTATATAAACTTCGCTGCATGCCTTTCCGTAGGTATGAGTACAAAATGAATGAGAACAGCCTGATGCATGTGACACAACAAAGGACAATGCGAGGGGTGTTCTTCATGTTTTTGTATAACAACTTGTGGAGTTAAAAATCTGTAACACAATGCTAATATCTGCTGCAGCATCACGAAACTTCATGCCTGACTGTTGTTTAGCCAGGCACTTCAGAAAAGCATCCAGTGAAAAGCAAGTGTGTGTGTGTGTGTGTGTGTGTGTGTGTGTGTGTGTGTGCGTACGTGCGTGTATGCGTGTGCAGTGTTGCTAACGTGAGAGATATGCTGTAATGTGTTGTGCAAGTTGACACTCATGTGCTTCTTGGGTGGGAGTGCCTCCTCCCCATCCAGCAGGCATTTGTTACTGCAGCACAATGACACACAACCAGATCTCTCTCTCACACACACACACACACACACACACACACACACACACACACACACACACACACACACACACACACACACACACACACACACGAAGAGTGCGTCCAGAGTTGAGCGCCGGCAGAAATGAATGACTTTGTCAGCTGTATGCTGTTAACCAGGCCATTTGACATTGATCCCTGCCTGACCCAGAACATATGCCAATCTCTCTCTCCCTGGCCATTTAGTTGTTTTTGCCTAATTGGCATGCAAGTTGCATGTTAGAGAAGCAATATTTCAGGAAATTCTTTCCACAAAAAGGTTAATGTACAAACTCTGGGTCTGTGTGCGTGTTTGTGTTGCATTTAACAACATACACACACTCTCTCACTGGGTCCAGGTTTAGCTTTTATTTTCCACACATGGAAACTACTTGGTGAGTTAAATTATCCAGAGAAGGTAACACATTTTCGATTACTAAAACACTTTTTAATTGAAACAAACGATACAACGGATCCAGCAACAGATTCCTACTACCAGGATATGATCTTTAAATATATTACATATCCTGTTGAGATATTGGGAAAACAAAGTGTGGAAAAGTCATAGAAAAAAGTAGTGGACGAACATACATTGGCATCCATAGAGCCAAAGCCAGCTAGAAAATTCTGCCTGTGCATTTGCTAGGATGTTGCTAGGTGTTTGGTAGGGCATGACTGCAGTAGATGGTAACTAAGGTGTTTTGCGTGGTTGCTAAGGCATCATTATCAACAGTCTATACCAGGGGTCATCAACTACATTTTTTCAAGGGCCAGAATTTTTCTAAGCAGACACTCTGGGGGCCGGACATTCAAATAAAGAAAATAAAATTAATTTATACCTAATACGCCTATTCTTGTTCGAAATTTCCACTTTCTTACTGAATTAATGCTATATTTTTTTTACATGTATTAGTGTGAGCAAACTCATACATACTGATAACTGGCTCTTTAACTACAAAATGATCTCAGACTAGGAAGCAGTTCACTGAGGAGTGATGGTTAAAGTCTGTGATTATGGAAACATTATTGTAGTATGCAGCGTCCTGATTGGTGGAAAATGCTTGCAGAAAGAAATGGCTGCTGTCGGGTAAACATGTCACTGTCAAAGATGTGGAAAAGCCCAGCTTTAATGATGAATGACTGATAAGCAGGCTATGCAGTCGTCATGTATGCTTCATTTAAAATGAAAGATGCTGTTGCAAAATAATACAACCAGCATCATCATCATCAAGAATGAAGAACTCGAACATAACGATCGCGTCATTCACGTGCATATTAAAGTGCCCATATTATGAAAAAATCACTTTTTCTGGGATTTAGGGTGTTCTTTTGTGTGTCTGGTGCTTCCACACACATACAAACTTTGAAAAAAATCCATCCATGCTGTTTTGAGTGAGATACGGTTTCTGAATGTGTCCTGCCTTCAGTCTCCTAGTGAGCTGTTCAAAATCGGCTCGGACTGTGACGTCACAATCCGAAACGAGGTGGCTAACCGCAACCGTTAGCTCGTAGAGCGTGCGCACGTTAACGCTAATGCTAACACGAGCATGGTACCGTTCTCAATAGCAAAGCACTGCTACAACACACACAAGTTCACCATAATCTACAAAAGAACTACTTACATGTGCGCCCTCATTTAGAAGTCTCCCAGCTAATCCTGCCTTGTAACTGACTGAAGTTGGAGAAACAGCCTGTCTTTTACTTCTATGGAGCTAGCTAGTTGACATGATCTACATCTGAGCTACTGAGCATGTGCGAGTGCAATCAAAGATAGTACAGAAGAAGTAGAAGAAAAGAGGTCTCACTCTGTAGCTAAAACAGAAACCAGGTGAAAAGAGGATCTACAGCAGTGAGAGAGAGCTGTGCAGTACAACTAAAATATGGTGTTTTTTGAAAATTAAACCATGTAAACCTATTCTGGTACAACCTTAAAATACAATTATGAACCTGAAAATGAGTATAATATGGGCGCTTTAAGTATCTGTTAAGTATCTGTCCACATGTATCTGTTTTGGTCTTATAATAGCCCTAGCTCTAGCGGAGAATTCGGTTTGTTCAGCCAGCAGTGAGGTTTACAAGAATTTGTCCAAATTTCCAGATTCCCGGCAAACTAAGATAAACAGTTAGACTAAAAACCGACAGCTTTTGTTTTAGCTTGTTTGTAAAAATTGCAGATTAGAGCTGTGTTTGCGTAAAACAGCGCGGTGGACAAGAGTGGACTGAGCAGACTGAAATATCGCTTTCTACATGTTTATGCCGGTCTACACAGGTGAGTGCATTGATAAGTATTGACTTTTTACTCACAAAAGGTTTTATTGTAGCCTACTTACAGAAAAGAGACTAGTGCGAGTTCATCTGCTCCAGCGTCCGTATCGTTCCCAGTCCGGTGCTGCGTGTTTTAATGCACACACATCTCGGCTCAGCCGTGTGTGTGGAGCTCGGGCATCGCTGTACATCCCGGCATGTGAATAGAGATGCAAATTACAGGGGGCTGGGTTTTTGTTCTAAATGCTTGAAATGATAAATAACAGAACGCATTTTTTCCTCTTTACATTTTGTGAATTCATGATTATTCTGCGGGTATTCCCGCGGGCCGCCAGTTGACGTTGACTGGTCTATACTGTACTTTATACACATATGAAAAAAGTTGTGAACAAATGCCAGGATTAAGTACAGTGTACGTCATTTAGAGTATAACAACTTACATTTTTATTAGGGCTGTCAAACGATACATTTTTTTTAATCGTGATTAATCGCTGAATTTCTATAGTTAATCGCGATTAATCGCATGTTTTATAACATGATTAAAATTCTATTATTTTGCATTTCAGAACTGTTTTCTAAGTAAATATTAACAATGGAAAGCAATTCTTACCAGTGTATCTTGATTGGGAATAAAATGAATGCAAAGAAAGTGACTTTATGAACTTGATTTAAAGATTTGTATTTGTTTATTATTTATTTATTTATTTACTGTAAACAAAAGAAAAATGTATGAATCTAGTCACACATTTGAATCTAGAGTCAATATTAGGGTATTGTTTGGTTTGGATACCGGTGCTAAAGCGGTACTTTTAAAACGGTACCAGTGCTTTAAAGGTGCCTGAACCTATACTTTTTAAGAAAGTAAAAAAAAAGAAGGGTACTAAACAACAGCTGGCGACATTAAAGAATGGCTTGTTTATTGCTAAGGCCATATGGTCAAAATTAAATGATTTAATAATAATGTAATAAGTATAACAATAACTTATTTCACTAGTAAATAGCTGTTGAACAACAAAAACAACCACCAGATGGGAAAAGGGCATTTAACAATAACTTTGAATGCACCACGAGGCTGTAGGTTACCAGTTTCATTGAACTGTGTTTTTCCGACAGCGGCAGCTGCAGATTGTTACATCCTGGTGTCGGAATCCTCTACAGTGAAATACAGACAAACTTTACACCGTTTAGCGTTAGCTGTCAGCATTGTAACCGTGTTTAATCCAGCTACTAGCTAGCGGTAGGCTAACGTTAGCTGCTGTCGAGTGTAGTGTTAACTAGTGTCACGTGCAGTGATGTTTCTGTTGCCTGTAACGTCTGTTTCAGAGCATCAGAGAGAAGTGCAGGCATATCAGTGGCACGGGAATGAGGCACCGAAATCTGCGTTGCTATTTCTGCAGCAGCAGGATGTGTTACAAGGAAGTATGGCAAAGTGTGTCAAAAGGTCAAAATAGTAGCTTGTTAGGCACGACAAATAGCCGAGTGACGTGAAAATAAATTAATAAATGGCGGCATCGCATCGCGATTAACGCGTTAATGCTGACATGTAAAACAAAATAGTGAGGTTTCTGCCTGGCTTTCATTGCAATGTATTTTGTTGTTGTTATTTGTTAATGTTCTTGACTTTACAAATTTACAAGGATCCTTGAATGCTCCAACTAAACACATACCGGCCCACACAGAATAGATTGTGGAAACTGAGGGAGGTAAAGGGCACACTGGTTGTGTCTACCTAAGAAGGACAAAAGATGGCTACATTTGGAAGAGCATTTGAAATGGGGCCTTGCCAACATGTCAGTTTTTTATCTGATCAAATAGACAAAAGAAAGTAAAAAAAAAGCCAGATGAATGCTGGTTTATAACTTGTGACATTTTACCTTTTGTATCCTATTTCTGAATTACCGTGTGGATGTTTATTTTGTAAAAATTATTTTCAAAAACACACTTTGAAAGAAAAAAAAACTGATTTCTTTTAGATAATCACATTTTCTTTGTCTGTATTTCCGCCAGTGTGTTTCTATCAGCAGTTTGTTTCATCTCAGATATTTTCCTCAACAGGAAACAGAGCTCCCCCCTCCCCCCATTAGGGACCAGTGTCCGGTTACTTTAATGTGTGTGTGTGTGTGTGTGTGTGTGTGTGTGTGTGTGTGTGTGCGTGCGTGCATGCACATTTGTATGCCTACACTGGTGTGTCTTGCTTTAGTCCGGATGGTTGCAAGTTGCTGAGTAAGGGCACAGACCAAAAGAGACAAAAGCACATACACGCACATGCATGAGCATCCACTCACACACACACACACACACACACACACACACACACACACACACACACACACACACACACACACACACACACACACACACAGACAAAGGAAGAGGTTCATATTACAGTCATGCAGCATATTGTCAGTGATGTCACTTGTCCTTATAGAACAAATGAATGAATCGCTCCCGCTTTTCTCTTTTGGCGTTACAAACTAATGCGTAAGAATACTCAATTACATTTTTACTGTAACGAGTAACGTAACACGCTAGTTTTGCAATTCAAGTTATTAGTTACGTTTTCAATAAGCAATCAGTTACTTTTCAAATACATTTCCCTGCCTTAAACATTTGCACCGTTTCTTTTGTTTATGCACCTATTCCTACTTCTTGGCAAGTAGCTTTTTACCAGTGGAAGGCATCTAATCCTTCGGCATCAGTGTGTAGCTCAGAGAAAAAAAGTTTTTCAAATTTGAAGAAGCACCTGCAAGCTAAGCACAGCTCCACAACACTAGCATTCAAAGGTAGGCGTGAAGTAGGCTGGGAGCCCTCTGGACAATATAACCAACATGTCCATGGAATGGCAAAGGGGTTTTGATCTTTTGTAACGCAAAAGTACTTGTTACGAGCTACTTTCCTCAGTCAGAAGGGACTTTTTAATGGCAGTAATCTTGTAATCTAACAACTTTTAAAAGTAACCTTACCCAACACTAACCATAATTAAGTACATCCTTCCTGGATTCCATCACATGTACCAGTTTGAGTTTAAAATAAGATGAAAAAATGACAGTATCATGTTTCAGTCACCCGTTTATACAATGTCAACTTTTGTTTCAGTGCTTCTGCCATGTCATGTTCATAAAGCAGAACTGGATTGAATTGAATTCAGTGATGGGAGAGGGAGGGGAAAGATAGAGCAAGAGAGCGAGAGAGAGAGAGAGAGAGAGAGAGAGAGAGAGAGAGAGAGGGGAGGGGAGGGGTGACTGGAGTGTGTGTGTGAGTGTGTTTGTGATAGACACACACAGAGGGAGAGAGAGAGAGAAAGGGAGAGAGAGAAAGTGCATCCAGCTCTCAGTCATTCATCTCTTGGGGAGAGGAGAGGAAACTAAAGCAGGACGGCAAAAGAAAAAAAATTTAATTCGGGAAAAAAAAGGAAGATTCTTGGTTTAATCTCTGACTTAAGAAGGTTCTCACTCCAACCGCAAACTGCAGTTTTCTCTTATCATCTTTTTTTTTTTTTTTACACCCAAGAATATTTTACTGTTGCAAGTATTTCACATAATTCCTTCTACTCTGCATGGAGATACTTAACTTCTTCTCCTCTTGCAACTGAGGACACTAAAACTGCAGATTTAGGAATCAATCGCCAAAACTGTGCCTGTTTTTGAAAGGATCCCTGCATCACAAGCATCTCTTGCAACTTGAATGTCCTTACAACTTGGACAGAGAGTGGAGCCCTTCAATGCAGCGTGCATAAAGGGACTGGTTGGCATTTTCGGGAGGTGTAGGAGAAGGCGACTTTAGGAGGACGTACTGGGATCAGAGCACTCCTGGAAGAGCTCCGGGAAGAGGCGGAGGAGGAGTGGGGCGCGTCATGCTGAGAGAGAGAGCATCCTCCCAGCCTTCTCACTCCCTACAAACACACACCCTTAAGACAAAAGAGCTACAGTAATCTTATAAAGTTACTGTAGGTGGATATCATAGAAGTCTTTTAGCTAAATAACCTCCTTCAGTATCATACAGTAAGATTAAGACATTACAAAAATCACAAAAGTGAATTAAGGTTTCAGATAAATTCATCACTGGGTTCCATAGACATACTATAAGTCATTAAAAGGGATACTATAGGAATATTGTAGAGTTTATTTGTCAGAGGCGCACACAGACACCCAGGACGCCCAAGCACGCCGCCGCAGAATGGATCTCGCACCAATCAGAGGTAATCATAAATTCATTCTGTCGTTATACGATCTGCTGATGAACTATTGATGATTTGCGTGACCTTGACATGAAAAAGTTCCATAGAGAATTTTTCATGAAGTAAGGAATTATTCCAAAGGATTGAGTAGCTTTTCAAACATGCCTTGCATCTTGGAATGTGATTCTATTTTAAGCTTTTGTTTTACTTAATATTGAGGCTGCAATTGTAAAGAGTCTACAGATTTCACTGCAGAAAAATACTTCTTAAGGGAATATGATAGAGGTAAAGTAAGACATAGTATGGCTCTAGGTTCTAAAAGACACGTTGAAAGTAATTTAGAAGGCATTTTGTGGCTCTGAAAACTTGGTGGGAACCAGATGCAGATGGACAGGATGTTGAAATTTTGCACCAAGCACAAAAAAGAATGACGCCCTATTTTTATGAAACATTGCTAAAGATGCACATTTTGCCATTTTTCTGGGTCTTAAGATTAAGATAAAGTTTTGGTTTCTTTTTTTGGTTTACTAGAAATTAGGGAAAAGTCTTGTGAGATCAAGTCGAGGTGACAATACCAATCAAAACTCACAAGATTTGGAGAGGTAGAGTGTAGAGGGCAACCTCCTCGTTATCTGGTGGCAAAATTCCCCGTTTCTCTTCACTGTTTGAATAGCGTTCAATAATGCGGCTGGTGACTTCAACAAGATGTATTTCTTTCCCTGCCCCATTTTTCATCTCTTGTCTTGGCTGCAGTTGGGTGGGTAAACAGTCAAGGAAGGATGGGTTTGTAATGATGTAAGTCATGATCATGTAAACGCTAATCTCCTTCCCCCCTGGTGGACGGATTGGTCCAAGCTATCATTTTATTATTAGAGAGAGTGAATTAGTCATGTTGACAGCAGTGTTGTAGTCAAGTCACCAACTGTCGAGTCCGACTTGAGTCTCGAGTGCCCAGTGTTCGAGTCCAAGTCCGAGTCACCAAAGAAGAGTCCGAGTCGAGTCACCATTACCTGAGTATGAGTCCGAGTCGAGTCTCGAGTCCCCAGTGTTCGAGTCCGAGTCGAGTCTCGAGTCCCCAGTGTTTGAGTCCAAGTCGAGTCATCAAGGTTGAGTCTGTGTTGAATTCCAAGACTGCCTACATTTCCGCTTTGGCATCTTTAAAGAGCTGATATACAAAAAAAAAAAAAAAAAATATATATATATATATATATACAGAAAAGAGGGTCTACATTAAATAAAAATGACACCACTGTCAAGATTGCAAAGGGAGTTTATTTACTGACTTTTTTCTAAACATTTAGCGGTGCTATTTCCAGCATTGAATGTAAAATCAGTGTAGGCGAACTTCACGATGCGGGGCGCATCTCTCTCTCTGCATTTTCCAAATGTGAACATGTAGTAGGGAGCCCGTGAATCATGCACTACAGTTGCATACAGTATATCAATATCAATTCCTTTGTTACGAGAGTAGTGAAAGTAAGAGCGAGAATGCAGCGTTCAGTGAGTGTGTTGTCAAGCAAGGAGAAGGAGCGGTAGCGGTGTCCGACTGAGAAGCGTATGTGTGGCTGTGAGGAAAAAGCGAGAGAAAAAAAGACATCCCAAAGACGATGTAAAGTGAGTTAACAGTCAACAATAAAGAAGAAGCTTCTCAAGACATGGTGGCTTCATCTTTTGTTAAATACTGTCGGTGAAGTAAAGGGTGTTACCCCCAAAACAACATCAGCCCTGGATGGAACGTCTCCCCAGCTCTGCCCACAACAGGAAAAGTGTAATATCTTATATCAGTATATCCAACGTTTGAGTCCTTTTTCATGAATGCTCAAGTCCGATTTTATATATCCGAGTCCAAGTCATCAGTCCGCGAGTCCAAGTCAAGTCACGAGTCCAGAAAATAGAGTCTCGAATTGGACTCGAGTCCAGAGAATAGAGACTCAATTCCTGGGGCCCGTTTCAGGAAGGAGGTTTAACAACCTCTGAGTCTAACCCTGAACTCTGATTTAGGCTGATATGGGAAACTCTGAAGAACAGCTGATTTGAGTTGGTTCAATCAACTCAGAGTAGGGTCACTCAGAGTTAAGCGCGTGCACCACCACAATAAAAAGGCAGCATGAATGGAGCCATGATACTACGATTCACCATGGTAACAACCACAAACAAATCGGTCGGCGGAAATACTCATGCGCACACACAGCGAGTTTGAACATGTTTTTGTTAAAAAACAACAACACAGCAGCTGGCTGTAAAAGAGAGAGAATTTGCGTGGGAGAAAATTGCTGCTAGAGTAAATGCGTTAGTTCCAATATAGTATATAGTATTTACTTATATTCTCCGCATCACCAATGTTGTAAAGAAAACTGCCGTTTAAAAAAAACGTAATGCGACACAAGAATCTGCTGGGATGTAAGAGCATGTCCACGATGGGTGACGTTAGTGATATGAGGACGGATAAGGTTATGTAGGCTACATAACTGATAGACTGGGAAGTAAAATGATACCACTCAAATAGGTAGGCTAGTATCTGGAAATGAAAATGCATCTATAGTCGGGGCCTTAATATCAGCTCCCGACGTATGTTTAACTCCCTGCGAAGTAATTACAGCTTCTTCATCAACGGGATCCTCGGCAAAAGAAAATGCCATGTTTTGAGAAAAGAAAAAACGTTTTATAGTCTGCCTGACACAGTTAATAAATCAACCCTGTTTTTTTAATCATGCAGATAACAAACTGTGCTAAAATGCGCCTGATACAGACTGAATGAGGAAATGAGAGTCGGAGGGAGGAGACTGAGAGAAACTTGAAGAAAACCTGCTCCGGACCAGGTTAGGTTCACAGACTCTGTTACCATAGTAACTGACTCTGAGGTTAAGTTCCCTCTCTTTCTGAAACGAGCTGGAGTTGCCCCTCTCTCTCAGGTTTGATTAACCTCTCTTTCTGAAACAGAAACCCCAGAGTTTCCCTCATCTCAGGGTTAACAAACTCAGAGTTTTCACTAAACCTGCTTTCTGAAACGGACCCCTGGTTGACAGTTTATTAGTCTGCACAGTTAAATTCAATTTGTGTTTCTACTGACTTTTATAGTAACCTAGGCGACTTTAAGCAAATGTTTGAATCAGTAGCCATTTTCTCATATGAACTCCAGACAATGTCTGCAGACTACGGTCCTGACATTGTCCAGAGTGTCCCTTTTACACATATAGCACACAACAGGAGATTGCCTGTGTCAGACGCGTTCTCACTTACTGGAAATACTACGTTTGATTTAGGCGAGGTGTGGCGCCTGGGCAGAGCATGCAGGAGGCAGGATATGATGCAGATTGCACCGCAGTCACGTAGCCAGTTCGTAAAAAAAACATTTTTTGCCGTTCATTTAATTTGTCTGGTGATTTCAGCGTTGTCCCTTATTGACAGAAGTTCCCGAATCTGGTCGTCTCTCCAGTTATTGTGTCTTCAGGTAAATGACCGTTCTTCTTCATCACTGTTTGTTTTCTTCTGTTTGTTGTTTCGCGCCAGCCGCATGATAGAAATGTCATCAACACGCCCACTTGCTTGCTATGAATTCTCCGTGCAATAAGCTGCTCTAATTCACACATGGGCTCAATCAGATATTACACAGACTTTGTACTAGGGAGCTGGCAGGGTAAAGACCGTTTGATGTCCGCTCCAACTGATTCGGACATTTGCGTTCTCACATACACCTCCCAGTGTTTCCCACAGATTAGAAAGCAATTTGTGGCACGCGGGTGAAGGACACGCTGTTGGATGCTGTCCTCCTCTCCTACTCTTTCTTCAATGCCTAACAAATCTATCTCTTTCTCTCCCTGACCCTGTCTTTCACTGGTTGAAGCCTGAAAATATTGTAAACAAATTAATAACATAACTAATTACACTGGTCGGACTGTTCAGCTCTGTTACTTCCGGTACAGGCTGGTCTCATCCTCAACACGTGCCTTTTTCAGTCGCGAAAAAAAAATCTGGATTGAAGCAGCACACATTCAGTGTAAGAGTAAAAAAATGACATAGCATTATTTATAATACATTTATTTGATTAACAGCTGCTACATATAGTGTTTTGACCTCGACAACCCAACTGCATTTTACTGCAAACTTGCGACAAGTTAACTTTATAAAGCAGCCGCGATTGCTTGTTTGCTAAGAATCGGGAAGGGACTCCAACATTAACACACTGACAACATTGTATTCAGAGTGATTGTGTAAAGGTTTTCACAAGATACCAACCTTTCATGAACTTGTGAATTTTGCCAGTTTTCATGGAGGGGAGGGGCTGTGTGTGTGTGTGTCACAGAGAGACGGAGGAGAGCAGGGAAAGGAAATGCAGCTGAAAGAATACACTGCGTGTTTTAAATAGCGTTAAAAAATAAATAAATAACGAAACGCAATATGTGGCGGCCGGTGTTGATTGTATGGCGCACCGCCACACATTAGTCTATGTGTGGGAAACACTGAGCTCCTCCGGGTAATGTCTAGATAAGTGCAGCGTTGCAGTGCATGTGTGAAAGAGGCTCGAGAGAAACATGAGGGAGCGCATTTCTGAACGATCCTCCCAATTTGATCAAAGTGAAATAGTCATAGTCAACCGATTGTTTAACTGCATGTTAACATTTGTCTCATTGTGTTTTTGCAGTTGCTGTGTGTGTGTGTGTGTGTGTGTGTGTGTGTGTGTGTAAATGTGATGGGGACATGTGGGGTTGGGATTGATTGTCCTCAAGGTCGGATGCAGAATGTCAATATCCATCTCCGCTGGGGTGGGACTGGAGGGGTGGGTAGAGCAGCAAATGATGGGACGGATTGATGGGGGGGAAGGGAAAGAGAGAAAGAAAGTGAATGGGATGAGAAGAGTGGTATTGTTAGGCGGAGGGATTGACCAGGGATGGATAGATGGATAGATGGAAGGGAGGGGACAGCATGTGTGGAACAGGGGAATATGGCGGATAGATGAACGAATTATGAAATGGATGGGTGGTAAGTTGGATGGAGAGGGGGGTGAATGGCGATGGAGGGATTTTGTATGCCAGAGAGGAGCTAATGCATTGACTAATGCACTATAGAACCGCAGACTTGTGGAAAGAAAGAGAAAATATTAACAGTAAAAACTTTGTAAAAAAGAAAAGAGAAAAAAAACAACAGCCTTGACCTTCAACTCAATTTAGTTTGAAAGAAAAAGAACATTGGGTCTTCTTCAAAGTGATAACGGTTGACATATGGAGAAATACAGTAAAGTATATATAGTTCAGTTGTTCTACTTAGTTTCTGATTGAGAATGACATTTACAGTATTTACAGTTCATAAAAGCTTTAGCAAAAGTGAAGACTTTTCATTTAGAAACATTTTGAGTAAATCAAACTTCAGCTGGATAATTCGCATTTAGTGCAGTTAGCGCTTAGCAACAGGAAGCAACCATCAAAGCAGAGTTTGTACAAATGTCTTAAGGTTTAGTTCCTCCAAAGGCCACTAGATTTCACAAGAAAAACCCCAATTGTATTGAAGTGAATCAAAAATTCACTCCAATTACAAATTCATTGAATTGTTTCCCCTTTGGAAGCTGGAGGTCTCAGCCAGGGCTGAATTGCTCGGTGGATTGATTAGCGGATGACTAGTCGATTGACAAAACATTCTTTAGCAACTATTTTATTTATCTAACAATGGTTCAAGTCATTTTATCAGGCAAGAAGGCCAAATTGCTGCCAAGAAGTGGGATTTCCATGCAAAGTTGTGAATTTGAGTCAAACGTACCACCACCCCTTTTATTTTAATCATCATTAGCATCACCATCCCTCACTCATTCACTGCTTCTTATTTCCCCTCCCCTCTTGTTCTCTCCCCCCTGCCTGGACTTGCTGGTCTGCAGTGTCTATTTCAGTCTTTCCGTTGGGGTCAGATTCGGCACATCCGGTATCTCATCCAGTTTATTGTCATTCAATCCTGCTGTGCTCCCGGAGGGCATCATGAGGAAGGCCCCTGGGTCTTAGCGCCCGACGGGCCTCACACAGTCATATGTATCCAGAAAGCTGGCAGCACTGTAGTTTGTTTTGACCTTATGAATCTGCTAGTTTAAATATTTTTATATGCAGCTCATGACTTTACTCTTGTTTTCTTGATTTCACATGTTATTTTGCCATTTTTCCTCTTTTACAAGATTTTTGTGATGACTTTGTACAATAGCGGCACCCCGATCAGAATTTGCAACCACAGTTGATTACTCCCATCACACTTTTGATGGCATTAGGGGCACTGGTAAAGTAAAAAGAAATCGCTATTTCTACACCCCTAACAAGGCTCAAAATAGCACCAGACTTCAACGGTAGCATAATGAGGGTACCTACATGTAAACCGAAGCATTGAGACAGTTTATTAAATTGATAGTAATAGGGTTATTTCAAATGGGATCTAGGGATGTCACGATTCCGATTATAAATTGAAAAGTGATTAAAATGAGCTTTTGATTTCTACTATCGAAATCAAATGGAGGATCGATGATTTCTCCAGTATTTTTTTCTCTCTCTACCCCCGCTTACTTAGGCACGTCTGAAGAAAACAACAACCTGAAGTCACCAATAGGCAACATTTTTGCCTGCCCCGTGGGTGAGTTGTGTAAACAAACAATGAAGGTAAAGCATGCATGGTGCGTTCATGTGTGTCTCGGTGAACTAATGGTGCACAATTGCAATTTCGGTAATTTTGAAGAACTCAAACTACAGTGACACTCTACTGGCTGTTATTGTGGCATTGCCATCACTGCTGAAAAGAAAATGTTTAAGTCGAAAATTGAATGGTGACCTTAAAAATCGAAAGTCAAATTGAATCGTGAATTTAGAGAATTGTGACATCCCTAACGGGATCTAATAGAGCAGAACTCCTCCCGACTTGTTTCAGACATCCTATTATGTGCAAAGCCCACCATTACAATATTTCTGGCTACACTACAGATTCAGACAGACATTCTTTGGAACCAATTTCTCTACGTGGCTGTTTTAGGCACACAACATGTTAATTTGAAATAAAATATATATTCTTTGCCAGAATTATATCCTGGAACTCTGGGAGAGGCTGTGGTGAAACTGCACTTACAAAATCATGTAAGAGGATACGATTTACAGAATATAAAACAGAATAGCTAAATAAACATAAAATAAATACAGAGCTTTTGGTGTTTGGTCAGGTATTTCTTAGTGGGAGTGGGAAAGCACTGGGGGAACTTAGACTCATGACCTCAGTGTTTCTAAAATCCTGGCTCCAGCTCTGGATTTGTCAGACAGCTGGCTTTTTCTTTGAATGCACAAAGGTTAAATTAATATTTATCTTCTCTGTTGAAAAATGTACAGATTTTCCAAAAATTGTTTCTTTAACTCTCTGAGAACCGCGGGACCGCTGGCGATCTTGGCCGACATTACTTTAATACGAAACTAGATAAAGTAAGGCATCCATTGGCACCATCCATGTCATGCATGCTTCTCAGGAAGAGGGCTAAATAATGCTCCAAAGTTTTTTGCAAGGGAAAAACTGGGATGGCCATTTTCACAGGAGTCCCTTGACCTCTCACCTCAAGAATGAAAGTGGGTTCTCTGGGTACCTACGAGTCTCCTCTGTACAGACATGCCCACTTTATGCTAATCCCATGCAGTTTACATTGTGTATGACTGGATAGCTGAGACTCTTGGATTCAATGAGACCAATTCCACTAGTTCTAAGCCTTTTTATACATTTATTTATGACTCGAAGAAGACACACACAATGCTGAGCTGCATCTCAAATTAATCTTTAGTCTCCTAGCTTCCAGAAGATGTATACCACTTCTATGTGACATACGTGTATACTGTTGCAGCCTGTTCTCATGAACCATCTGTTAAGCTACGAAAAGATAAGCACTGTAATTCATATGATTTTCAAAGTTTTGAAAAAGTAGGGAGGTGGTTGGGGTGATGGGTGGGCGTTAACACACAGGACTTTCAAGCGAGGGAGCAGAGTTTGCTTCCCGGGGAAAACAGAAGACTTTCACCCAGGAAATGCGTGTTTTAATACAAACCACAAACCTTTCCCTAAACTTAAAGCTTCAGTGCGTAACTTTTTGATATTAATAAACGCCCCGTTACATTCCAGCCATTGCCAAATGAGTTGCTACAAAGCTAATTAAGACTATCAGCTCCACACAATTCTCTCTGTATTTCTCAGTATGGCTATGTTCAGAAGATTGGGTTGTCCGGTGAATTTCCCACACAGAAGCTCGAGTGAAGATAATTATCTTTTCTGAAGAGTCCATCGTGTTTTTTTAATACTCCGTGTCCTCGTTTCGATGCCTAGATTTAACTTTCGTCTCTCAGATAACTGAACCACCAACTACCGCTGACCTGACGGAGCACCGTGACCAGCAGCTCGCGGTGCTCTGTAACCGGGGCACAGTCACCTATTCTCAGGTAACTAAACCACCAACTACCGCTGACCTGACGGCGCACCATGCGGAGCACCATCCGGAGCACTGGAGCCAGTGTCACAGAACTCTGTAGCAGCTAAACACATCTACTAACTGCCGCTGATACGACAAGCTGTGACGGAGGTCTGTAGCCGCGTCACAAAGCTCTGCAGCGGCTTGAACAGCTAGCAACTGCTGCTCTGTAGCCCTGTAGCCGATGTCACCTGACCAGCCGGCGGTCTCCTAGTTTTCGTATGATATCATACGTTTTACTGTGCATAACTTTCCGTACGATATCATTCGAACCCGTTCATGAGAATGCATTGACTGTTGACCCGCTATGTCCAAGATCCCCTGTACCCCCCTTAAAAAAGACAAAGATGGATCTTGGAGGGTTAAACTACTTGTTGGGTTTTTCAATTGTTGTGATGGTCACTGCTGAGCTGCACTGGGCAAGTATTATTTCTTGTGAGGACTTATACTCTCCTTAAATAATATGGTAAATATTTTGGAGAGCAAGATAGGGACATAAAAAGGCCAAAAAGCAGAAAAGAAAAGAAAAGGGAGTAAAGGACGGGACAGAAGGGATGAAAGGGGAGAGTGAAGGGAGGCAGTGAAGCTGATGTGGGGGGTGACAGGATAGGGAGAGAAATGAGAGGAAGGACGAAGAGAGGAGACGACGACAGGAAAGGAGAGGAGAGGGCAACCCCTCCTCATTCCAAGGCGAAGGGTCACTGCAGTCAATTTTAAAATAGCCTGAAACCATGATGTCACCGGTGAGAGATGCAGCGATGCTCTGTCCATTAAACTCAATCGACCATTGGCAGGTCGAGTCCAGACCCAGCGGAAGTTAGGGAGTCAGTGGACAGACAAGGGATCAGCACAGTTTATATGTTTCCGTTTACTTTTGACATTTGAATGAGTGACTTTTTAACCTGGAAAGTTTTTTTTTTTACTTAAATAGTGACAAATAGATAGTTTGTGTGTGTGTTTGCTATTTATTAGCACTGGTTTATTTAAGTAAAACATTTTTATACAGATACACGTCTGTTTTGCTATTTTCTACTGCTGATGCTCTGCCACTCGGCAGTTCTAAACTAGCCTATCACAATCTGGTGGCGCTCAGCTAGTTTCGGTATTATTTGACACAGGTAAAAGAACTGGGTATTTGGCATGGACAAAGGTAGTTAAAGAGAAAATAAAACGGGTTTCTGCAGTGTTCATCAGGTTGAATTTTAGACTTTTTAAAATACCTTTTTGATACCACATACTGTAGAATGATATGTAATACCTGTTTCATGGCCATTCCAGCCAAAACGGGAATATATGGCCCTGAATTATTTAGTATATCACATTTTAAGTTCTTCCCAGCAGCATGCAACAATAATTCCTGATGATATATTTAATTTAATTAATATGACCCGGACAAGCATAAAGTGGATAGATGGATTAAGTTCATATAAATGTTTGCTATAACCAACACCATTATGAGACAATGACTTTCCTAGCTATTGTAGCTAGCAGTAGTGACAGCGTTTGCTACAGGTCTGATGGTGCCGACTCAAACGGCACAAAAAATGATTGAACAGGCTGATGCATTCACAATCTACTGTCAAAACAATCATTTTTAGGTTTTAGGTGTACAACGTCTCCCTACAGCCAGCAATTGAAAAAAAAAAAGAAATAAATATCTAAGATTTTTGTAAATGAAATGTAAGACCTTTAAGCTATTTTTGAGGAAACTGAATTCAGTTATTTTTAAAGCAATTGCTAACTTGTAAATATGTAAACAGTTACACTGCAGACAGAAGCCTCAGTTTAAACCTGGCAGTGTAAATGGGGGAAGCAGAGAGAGAGTGTGTATACAGTGTGTGTTTTTATGGAACAGAGTGAAGGTGTGTGTGTGTGTGTCAGGGCAGAGGCTCAGTCATTACTGATACTCCCCCAGCACAACCATCCTCAGGTTTCCACTGACGGCCGCTTGAAACACCAGCTCCCTCTCTCTGTGACTCTCTCTGTTTTTTACATTTTACACAATGCAATGTTTGGGCAAAAAGTAGTAAGCGGCTGCATACCCAGAAATCATTTGGACATCAATGAGACCATAGACAGTTAGAATGATACAAAAATGTTTTTAGACGAATATGCTAGTTTTATATTAGAAAACTGAAAGAATGGGATGGATGTCTTGTGGGGATATAGCAGCTGCATTGGGTTCACAGTTTGGAACGATACGTAGCATTCATTTGTATGTTTAACAAAAGCGGTAAACGGCGATTGATAAAAAAAACCAAAAACTAATACCTTCAGCGATTTCAACTTCAAGTTGGCCGTCAGGACAGAAGTCCCTGAAAAGTCCCTTCTGAGCACACCACCTCCGCACATTATTATTATTATTATTAGATTATGATGGTTGTCTTGTTGTGTAGACTCATTTTTGATGAATGAGAGCGGTCAGCGCTAATCTCCTGTGACCACTTCATAATAAAAGTCAACTTGTGTTTCGCCAGTGAAATGCTTTTAATATTTGCATATTAAAAGCGATATGCAGACTAGGCTAGGTCTATGCAATTTTTAGATTTAAATAAATCAGCAGTAGTGAAAAAAGTAAAAAAAAATTCTACTTAAGTAAAGTACTGTTACTTTGTTGTTTACTCAAGTACAAGTAAAATTACTAGTAAAAGTAACTAATTTAAAATGTACTGAGTAAGTTACTTAGTTACTTTTTTAACCTCCAAAAATCACATTTATATTGATTTTATATCTTATTTATACTTATTATAGCCCTGTTTGTTTGACAGCTATTGTTGTATTAAATCAGAGTCTTTTGCGATTTGATAAGGGAAAGCCATATCATGGTTTCGATTTTAGTTTGTTTGACAGATACTTTGCCAAAGCAATGGCGCAAAACAACATTAGAGACCTTTTATGTGAAAATGAGAAGTTTTGAAAATGTTTTCGCTTCATTATTATTATTATTAGACTATGATGGTTGTCTTGTTGTGTAGACTCATTTTTGATGAATGAGAGCGGTCAGCGCTAATCTCCTGTGACCACTTCATAACAAAAGTCAACTTGTGTTTCGCCACAGTCCCTGCTGAGCACACCACCTCCGCACACTCCTCTCAGAAAACCCCCGCATCGTTCCAAACTGTGAACCCAACACAGCTGCTATATCCCCACAAGACATCCCATTCTTTCGGTTTTCTAATATAAAACTAGTCTAAAAACATTTTAATGTCCGTATCATTCTAACTGTCTATGGTCTCATTGATGTCCAAATGATTTCCGGGTATGCAGCCGCTTACTACTTACGATCGCTTCCGGGTCACGAGAAAAATGAATGAGGAATAAGATTTATACACACATTTTAATTTCCGAGTTCCATCTACAAACACATCAAAGACAATTGGATAACGAGATAGTTCTTCGTTTTCCGTTTTTTAATATCAAAACAAAAAACGAATAATGGGTTGTTTTCCGTTTTTGGTTTTCCTATTTACTAATGGTAATTGGGAAACTGGCCGTTCTCGTTTTTGTTTTTTTCCTTTCAAAACGAAAATCCGTTGGCCGCCAAGTACACGGACCATATTAGGGGACCATTAAGGTTTATATAAAAGCTTCCAAAGAGCACCATGTCATGGGACCTTTAAGACAATGCTGATGCAATTTAGAAGGGGAGTTTTTAGTAAGTAAAAAGGTGTTCAGATAATGTATTGGAAAAAAAAAGCAGTTTTGGTATTGGTACTGAGACTTGGGTGAATTGGCACCCATATCAAAACATCTTAATACCCAGCCCTATGGCTGATAGCATGAAATAAAATGAATGTGGACTTCTTTTATAGTATAAGTTAACAAAATCGTAACTATTGCAATGGAGAAAAAATGCCTTTATCCATGGGTAAGGTACTCAAGTGGATGGTTAGAAATAAAAAGACTTAAATAAATATGGGCTAATTCATTATAAACATAGAGCAATGCATCGGCCTACTTGCCATCCTCAGGGTGTCTCGAGATAAAACAAACCCAACTTCAGTTTATTATTTCCATAACTGAAAGTTTTTGAGAAACATAGTAAGTTCTGAACACGTATAGGCACTTTAAGATTCCAGAATTTTTGTCAGGGTTTAATCAGAACTAAATGCTGCTGAGGTTTAGACCCCTCTCCCTTCTACTATTTAGAAGATGTCTTACACATTAAAGGGACCCTGTGGAGTTTATTTGTAAAAGGAAATTCATGTTTACCTTCAGCGTTAGTTCCCAAAACCCATTGTATGTATCCTTGAGGTCTAACAAATGAGTAGAGTGTGTAGAGTTAATTTCCTTCATCATAAAATATTTGCAAAGCACGTTTGTATAGCCAGCATTGTTTACATCCATGTTTATTTGCCTGAAGTTGTCTTTTTCTCTGATTTTGTTGCCACACTACAGCATATATTGGTGTGTTACCGCCACCTGTTCATCAGTGGAATAGTGTGACACCATTGGTAGGACTGTGTGTCGCATTACCTGCGTGCACGTCCTCGTGTGCGCTCACATGACAAAAAAAACTGGTACCCCCCTTATAGAAAAACAGCTCCATAGTGGACTACTTGAGGTCAAAAACTCCACAGGGAACCTTTAACACAGATGTGACGTTAAAAACACACACTGCCCTAAGCTCCACTTGTAATCTTACACACACACACACACACACACACACACACACACACACACACACACACACACACACACACACACACACACACACACACACACACACACACACACACACACACACACACACACACACACACACACACACACAGCGTTTCACTATCTTTGTGGGGACCCGCCATTGACATAATGCATTCCCTAGCCCCTAACCCTAACCTTAACCATCACAACTAAATGCCTAAGTTTAACCCTCACCCTAACCATAACCTAATTCTAACGCTAACCCTAAAACCAAGTCTTAACCCTCAAACAGCCCTTTTAAGTTGTGGGGGCCAGCATTTTGGCCCCACAAAGCTGTCCGGACCCTACAAGTATAGTGTATTCCCGGTTTTTGGACCCCACAAATGTAGTTAAACGAGAACACACACACACACACACACACACACACACACACACACACACACACACACACACACACACACACACACACACACACACACACACACACACACACACACACACACACACACACACGATTATTGATAGCAGACACTCCCCAGCAGAGCCAGACTGAGCATCACTACCCGTAAAACAACTGTAGCTGTCAGTGCAGCTGATTCAGCTCATGTGCAGATGCTGATATCAGGGCCAGTGCTAGATATAATGTCCAAAATAAAAAAAAAAGGGAAACAATATGGCAGTGATCATTTAGGTCACAACTACTGACTCTGAAAAAAATTCCCACAGCTTTGGGTGATGTCTTTAAATGTCTTGTTTTGTCAGAACAACAGTCCTCAACTCAAAGTTATTCAATTTACACTACAACGGAGAAAAGAAGCACATTTAATAAGGTGAAACCAGATATTTCATTTTCTGATTATTGTTTGTTTGTTTCGCTTGAGTTTAGACATGAAGTTGAACTTGAAGGCACCACATTTTCCCATCCTAGGTGCATAGTCTAACTTTTTCACATAACTTGCAGTATCTGTGCTGTGTTGGGGGGTTGGCTCAATCAGTAAGTAAATATGAGCTCATGGAAATGGATGGCAGGCCTCTTCTTTTTAACAATTAGATGGGCTGATAGGCGGGCAGAGTATGAGCGAGCCGTGACCACCGCTCTGACTGATCAGATTAGTCACCAGGACTTCTCTCTACTCGGACTAATTTGAAAATGCATCCTCATCTAACCAGCCTGGGCCTTCTTATCTGCTCCTTTATAGCAGGACCTCTGGAAGGAGGGGACTGAGTGATAGATACAGAGAGACACTGTAGGGCAGAGCACCTTTATGCTCAGGCTTTGTTCAAAAGACTCTCCTTGGAAAGCCTGGAGAAAAGGAAGACGTTTTTTTGTTTTTGTTTTATTTTTGTTTCTATGGTCCGCCTTGCTAATCACCTCTCCTTCCCTACAAGTGATGGATTGCCATTCTTGGGTTTCATCCACGTCCCCCATCCCTTCTGTCCGCTCCCCTCTTATTGCCTTTCCACTGCATTTTCCTGAGGCCACTTGCTTGTCTTTTTTCTTCTGTCTGTATTTAACTGTTTAGCTGCACATACCATGGTGATAATACACTGGGATTATTAATCGACCTTTACGTAAATTGGTGTCAATAACACATTTTACACTATTCTGCGGGCGAAAGTTAGTGATTCTGGGCTTTGTTTATTACAAAACAAAACATTGGCAGAAGATTTTTTTTTCCTGAAAAGGTGAACCAGTAGCAATTACCAGCAAAAGCACAAAGTAAACTGATTAAGTGTCTCATTTCATCATCAGCAGAGGATTAGCCATGATTTAGGGCTAGAAGATGCTTCTCTGGGCTGCATGCACAGGTGTTGTTCAAAGACATTCACAAAGTTTCTTTTTTGCATGTTCTTTTTTCTGTGACCTTTAGTTTCCCACAACCCCTATATCTGTGTAGATCTGCAGACACACTTTGCAGGACAATAATTCCATCTCAACAGGAAGCAAGAAGGGAATAAATTAAGCGGCTAAGCTCTGGAAGAGAAGCACAATGGTCTAAAAGGTCAGATCCTGGTCAAAAGAAACTAGTTTGTAGATGTGCCATCCGACCACGTCTGAGGAAAGTGTTTACAGCTGTGTGAGGTGGGTGTGAATGTTGGATTAGAAAGTTACAAAAAATGTTGGTTGGGGGGGAGGGGGTTTCTTGCAAGAGTTTGCACAAATCTATAGTTACCATCTAGACTCAACCCTCTTTTGTTAGGGCAGGTCAGTGTAGATGTGAACCACAAGAAAACAATTTGTAAAACATGAATCTGGACAGAAAATCTTTGATACATTAACAGTGTATTATGGATGTCTCTGTATTCACGTGGACACTGCTCCCCCTTACCTCCCTCCTTCATCTAATCTCATGATCTGAGCTGCTTTTAATGCGTTTCCATTTGGCCTCATTACTCTCTGAGAGGACCGGCACCATGTGAGGAGCAAGCCAGCTATCTATCCCCCTTGGCCACTTGGCATGACTGCAGTTTCTTTGTGCATGTATAGCTGAGCATGTACAGTATGTGTGTGTATATGACTGTACAGTATTTGTACATGTTGGTTGGGTTTCTACAGTCTTTATCATACATACAAATAAAAAAAAACACCCATTTTCCTTCCAAAGTGATCAAGGGATATCAAGTCAGCTTTTTCTTCTTCTTTTTTTCTAGTGTTCTGTCTCTGTGTTTTCTGAGTCTTTTCATTCAGGGCTCATCTGATGTCTGAGCAGGAAATCAAATCAGCTGCATATTCAACTTGACTCGGACCTTTTATTTAATTTACTTTTTTGCTTATTTTTACCGTATTAAGCATTTAACTGCAGTCTCACTCAGCATTACAATGAGTACACAATGCTCTACATTGCACTGCAGAGAGATAACCTTGTGTATATTGCTCCACCTATTTTTTTCATATATGGGCAGCTTTATTTAGCTTATACCGTAGCAACTTAGCACAGCCAAACTTAATTTTTCTCATTAGCCCTAATGCTTTCAGATTTCAGTTCAAGTTTTACGAATGATTCTCAAACATTCTCAAACATCATCTTTCAAGAAATAGTGCAACTTTTTTTTTTTTTATAAAGCTATAGATATTGGTAGCCATTGAAGAAACCACATCTTAAGGCATCTCTCTACTAGCTTCAGCATTTAGCCATGGCTGCTGCTTGGTTGGAACCACATAAAAAATTATTTGCGGAATAGGACTGATCTATATACAGTGCTTGAGCGAACTTACAAAGCCTTTAACGTGAACTAAACCTGTTGATTTATATTTATTGATTTAATATTTATATAACATTTGTTTTGCAATTACACCTGTGACTTTACAGTTCTTCTATGGTCTTTGTAACTGCTTGGTGACGCTGCCAGGCTCTCTGTCTGCAGGTGGGTTTCCTCCGTGGCAGCAGCAGCTGTGTTCAACAGATGCTAAATTACAGTGTGGACCTCATGGTTCTTTGGCTCTGGCAGGCTAATAATAGAGGAAGTCTGAGCAGTGGAGAACCTCAGTGGTCATGATGACACGGCTGATGGTTGAGTGGAAGCTGTGCTGCCAAAATCCATCTTTAATCAAGTGCTGCTTAAATATTTGGAAAGTAATAGGCTACTGTTTGCTGCATTTAATGTGGTGTCCCCTCTCTGCCAATAACCAAGGCAAAATTCTTAAGTTGTATTACACTTTAGTTACTTGATGTAGTTCTTCCCTGAAAGCAGCAATGCTTTTATTGGTTAATAGCACATAATAACCATTATTATAATGCTAAGAGTTGTTGGCACAAATCAATGACTCAATGATTATTTGGTAAGATGTTAATATTTCTATTTTTTCCCCACTTATTTCAAGAAAAGTAAAATTTTATGTGGTGAACCTCTTTGCCTACAGCATTCAGTGTTTGTGTGCTCTATTCTCAGAGCTCATCTGTCAATCAAACACTGGGCAGGACTACGAGTTCCTACTTGGGTTTTCTGCTGATGCAGTTTGACTTTCTGTAGGTGGTACTTCTTGGTGTATAGCAATTGTGGCTTTGGTTTCCATGCTAAATAGGCAAAAAAAAATTCTGTTGTAGACCATCAGTTCCTGTGTACCAAAGGATGTGTTTACCACAGCAAATGGAAAATTTTTCATGGAAAAGAGAACACAGAATACAGTATAGCCTGAATTGTTCTCGTATCATTTGGAGAGAGAATAAAGAGTAGATATATAAATGTAAATTTTGTGTGAACACAAAAAGTTCCAGATTATAATTACAGTACAAAATGGAAAAACATTCACTGGATCCTTGCATTGGATGCATATTGTTGTTAATTAAATATCTTAGTATTTCCAGACTGTCACATAAAATAAATAATTTACAGAATTTAGGCTCCTCTGGGACTTTTCAAAATCTTTTGAGATTTTAGACAGTAAATGATTAATACATTATAACAATTATGTTCATCAAAATCATATTATAATATAATAAACTATATTATATAGTTATAAACATATATGTGGCATAAGAGTGCTAGGTCTGGATTCTGAGGGAATTCAAGGGTAATTTTCCTCACTGCTGTAACCTTACAATGAGACAAAAAGGCTTGTAGATTTTAAAGATGTTTCCTTTAGCTGTCCATATAAACAAATAATAGGTGGATGAATATACACAGTTTACAAAAGCAGCCCTAGTTGTGCTAGTTGCAATAAAATGAAAAAAAAACTTGCATTTGTCTGTATAATACCAGGTTTGTCTGATAAACGACAAGTTGCAATTTCATGATGGAATCCTTGAAAGTTAAATTCATCATCACTAACCCCCTTCTTTTCTCTCTTTGTTTGCAGGTTTATCTGATGTGCCGTGAGTGTTGGGAGCACCTTGCCGCAGCCCCGGCCTGCAGCCGTGGTGCCACCCAGCCTGGCGTACCAGGATGGACCCTGCTCATTCCTTCAGGATAGAGCTGGATGGGCTGGACCTCCAAGAGGTCCCAGTGCTGTCGCTCGACCAGATACGTGCCATACGGGCCAACAATGACTATGTGGAGAGGCCCGTGGCGCTGGAACCGGCATCCCAGTCCGGATTTTTCTATGCCCATGATGACCGTTACCCTAATGGAGTATACCCCCACTACCCCCAGGCTTCCTTCCACTCAGCCCTGCCTCGCAGCCAAAGTCAGCAGCAGCACGCTCACCTGTCCCACCTGAGCCGTTCCAGTACCATAAGCTCTTCCATGTCACGGACCAGTGCAGCTTCCGACCAGCGGCTACTGGCAGGTTTGACACCATCTCACTCTGGCCTTGGTTCGGTGGTCCGTTCTCAGCCTAAAGGAGAACTCAAGCCTGATGCTTCATTGGGTAAAGGCCTGACAGATGACGAGGCTGAGCTGGGCCTTCATTCGTTCATCTGCGAGCGGTGTGGTCGCTGTAAGTGCCAAGAGTGCTGCGCCCCCCGCCGCCTGCCTTCCTGTTGGGCCTGTGGACAGCGCTGTCTGTGCTCTGCTGAAAGTGCTGTGGAGTATGGCACCTGCTTGTGCTGTGTTAAAGGCCTGTTCTACCACTGCTCCGCCCAGGATGACGACGATAACTGTGCTGACCGGCCATGCTCCTGTGCTCCAGCCCACGCTTGTGCCCGCTGGGGCACCATGGGGCTGCTGGCGCTCTGCCTGCCATGCCTCTGCTGCTACCCCCCTGCCAGGCTGTGCCTTGCCCTGTGCCAGTGTGCCCACGACCGCACCACGCGCCCTGGCTGCAGGTGCAGCAACACCAACACTGTGTGCCGCAAGATCTCCGCCTCCAACCCTAACCCTGGTCATCCCTCGCTCCGCAGCAAGGCCCTGGAGAAGCCGTTATGACAGGTCTAGATGGGGGCCAGGTAAATCCACTTCCCCTCAGCTGTCGCCAAAGCAACGCTGTCGCCAATCAACTGTGCCGCAGCTGACATTGTGACGACAATGCCATTGTGACCCACCTACCTACATTCGACAAGCCAACCAACCAACCAACCATAAAGTGTTGTTCACCTAATGTACCTTGAATTTACTTTATCTCCAGCTCAGGAGGGACCAAAGCTTTACTGTGCCTGTTCATGTTGAAGACTTCATAGCCTAAAACAAAAACTCATCTGGACGAAGAAGCTGTCGTGTTTTGCTGGACTGCCCTTCAACCTTAACCATGACTTCCAGACAGAAATCACCTCTCTCCGCATTCTGTGGTGCAATCTGGGCGTGTAAAATCTACTTACGTATTGTTGAACCTCGTTCCTCCCCACCCTCTGCAAAGAGAATGCACAGAGCACAGATATGGGCGATGGACCAAATCAGAAAGGAAAGATGCCTGTGGCGATGTGGATGGTCTATGCCAACAAGGTTTCTGTCCTCTACAAAGAGATAATCAGAAGAAGCATGAGAGATTGAGGACTTAGACCACAATGGCATTCAGAAAACTCCACAAAAGCTATAAGATCATGAATGAATGAAGAAAACAATGTTGTGCCACGGTGCATATCTGACTGGGACTGGGAGCAAAGCACCAAGGCATAAAGTGAGAACAAAGACACTTGTAACACATCAACAGTTTGACACCAACAAAGGGGCCATGCACTGTGCAAGCTGAGTGAATTTAAATGCTATTAAGCTCATTTGTAAAGGAAAAGCACTGTGAGGTAGATGGACAATGTTTTCCCTAGCAGCCAAGAGCTGAATGGGTGATAATTTAACCGGAGGGAGGGTGCATCCATTGTCACTAGGCAGTATGTGTGTGTGTGTGTGTGTGTGTGTGTGTGTGTGTGTGTGTGTGTGTGTGTGTGTCCTCCTACTGTAAAACAACCTGTGTATGTAGAAGCTGTATGTATGTTGTTCTGTCAGCAGAAGAAGCCTCCCTTGTCTTATTTTTAGCACGGCTGCTTCAGTGGAGCCGAGGGTCTGGTCAGGTTTCCTCCCGAAGTCAGTCTGTCGCCAACCTCCCTCCTCTGACCGACCTCCTTCACTGCCGCCACCTCCATCCTTCTCTCCTTATCCTCGACAACATTTAATCCACTCTCCTCCAATCTATCATCAAATGCTGTTTTCTCTGAACCATCTTTGTGTCTCACTCTCATTCAGGCAGTCAGTTAGTACCTTGATCCAGAACGACTTATGGTGAGAAAACAGCACGATACGTTAACGAACGATAGCATCGTTAAAGTAAAGACGTTCCCAAGCAAAAGGAATGTTGGCACAGAGGTGCAGTAGCTAAATCAATTATTTTCGTTGTATAAAGTTACACTTGGGAGAACTTACTTCTACTTACACTAAAGGGAGGAGATTTTGATCCAGGGGCCACATTCACACAACTTCTTAAGGCTAAATAGCCCCTAACCAGTTGAGTTATTAGAAAAAAAGAAGAAAATAATGGTCATGTGAGTGTAATTTGCTAAGCTTTTTTTAGCATTAAAAACCAGTTCCTGTAAGTCTCGGGTGTTAGGGGTAGTCTGGAGGACTTCTGAGCCACTAAGACCGACTAAAAAATCAGTGGCTGCTCTTGGTATTTTGCAGAAATTGGAAAAATAACACTTGACTTGAAGGTATCTACATAAGAGTGACATGACACTGTCCTGAACACACAACACTACCATGACACAGTCATGACACATGAACCCTAACCCTAACTCTAACCCTAACCCTAACCATAAACTGTCATAACAAAAACCGAATGACACTTACTAAAATAAGTATTATGTCATAAACGTTTATGACTTGTTTATAATGTGTGTGTCATGTCACTCTTATGTAGATACCTTCAAGTAAGTGCATCCTAAGGTAGGGCTGTGCAATTAATCAAAATGTAATCGTGATTATGATTTCGGCTCCCAATGATTACAAAAACAGAATAATCGAGAAAAACAATTATTCAGCTCATTCTTTTTCGCAAGTAAACTCTTATTTTCTCTTGTGTTCTGAATGAAAAAATAAAGTTTAAATAGAAAAAGCATTAAGGCAAATTTCACAGTTGTATGTGTTTTTTTTACTGTTGATTTATTTAACTTTTTCCACTGTTTTTTAAGTTAAATAATTGCAACATCTTTCCAGAAGTCAACAAGTAATCGTGATAAATTATCGTAGCCCTAATCTAAGGAGCTTTTAAAAAAGGTACAACACAAAAGAAATACAATTACAAACTAACCCAACTAACGAAAGCCATCTAACAAGAGGCACGTTTTCCCCACACACCCATCTATCCCTTCTGCCTCGTCCGTCTCTCCTCCTACGCTCAGAGGGCTAAAGTCCTCCAGTTCCTGGTCCATAGAGAGTTGATCAAACAGGCAATTAGCTTCATGATAGCTTTTAATGGGCCGGAGAAGAATAGAGCGTGGGAGGGAGGGAAGTGAGGGGACAGGATGAGTGAAGTTGTGGTGTTTGGCAGATGGACAGCTGATTGGGAGAGAGGGATGCTGGGAGGAAAGAGAAAGAAGAGGAGGTTTTGATAGAGGAAAAGAAAAGAGGAAAGAGAGGATGTTGCTGTCGCTATTAAGTCAAATGGAGACCACGCATGTTTGAAAGAAAGGAGTAGGACTTCCCTTTTTTTTGGGTTAACATGACTTTCCTCGCTTCGACTGAACTTATTCAGCAATTCAGGTACACAGTTAAATTTGTATGTAAAACGTTGATGCAACAACAGCGCATGGCTCTTCTATGAAGAAAAAGCTGATAAAACAACAGGTGTATGCGTGTCTGTATGCATGTACTGTACATGTTTTTAAGCATGTGTGTGGTCATGTTTGGATGCATATGGACTTTTCTGTGTGTGTGTGTGTGTGTGTGTGTGTGTGTGTGTGTGTGTGTGTGTGTGTGTGTGTGTGTGTGTCGGAGTCCGTCACCTATATGCACACACACACACACACTGACCTGATTTGTTAAATGTTACTTTGCTATATTTTTATATGTAAATATGGGCTATTAACTGTATAACTATTTTTATTCTGCTTTATTTTGTTTCTATGAGATTGATATTATAACGGCTGTTTTCCATTATAGTGAACATTTAATTATTTACTGTTCAATGTTTGCTGTCAGGGATGCCCCAATAGTTGAATTGATCACAAGGACTTCGGAAAATGCTGCATCAATTCATTGCTACATCCCTTAGTAAAGCTCAGTATTATTGCTTGGTTTTGAACCTTTTTGAATACTTTTTGAGACAAAATACATCTTTGGCATCAAGTATCAAAAGCTAAGCTATGATCATCCTTGTTCTTTCTGCTGGCCTGAAAGCAAACAAATAGACAACAAATTAGGATTTCTCTAATAATTATTCTCACATAACATTAGTCACAATATCACAACCTAAATATTTTTTTTAATTCAGGCAAATAGTAAGTTAAACGATAAGCATGACTTAGTGAAGAAATGTTTTGCTGTTTGTTTTCATGATGTGTGAATGTGGCCCCAAATGTTTCTGTACTCGCTGGTTTCACTTTGATAGATAGGTTGGCAACTGGGTAGGACAATCAATTTTAATGTGTCTTTTTTTCTTTTTCTTTTTATTGTTGCAAATTTCTCCACTTTTAGTGTTACTTATGACATTATTATTAGAAGTATTGACAACCAAAATCATAATATATAACACAAATCACCTAGGTTGGCATAATGTCCCCATTAATGCTGATGAATTTAAAAACTAATTTTCACACATGTTCACTTTTCATCCACAAGTCAGCATTTTCAACCACCAAAAGCAGAACGAGTGGATGCATTGGAAAATGCCAGTGTAGAAAAAGGGAGAAACTAAGCTTTCCCAAAAGGCTGATGGAAGCTTGTCATGGGAGCCATTTTTGATCATTCACTGGCACATCCTATCCTGCATGCATGCTCTGTGAATGACAAAACGCTTCAAAAGCAGCAGAAAACTACTTGGTGGCCATGTGCAGACACTGCTGGTTCAACTGGTCTGCCTGATAGAGGAAACAAACATATTTCTATTGTTGTGGTGATTGAAAACAATAATGTGAACAGAAAACCTTCAAAATGTAACTGCATTACTGTGGCCATGGCCACACACACACACACACACACACACACACACACACACACACACACACACACACACACACACACACACACACACACACACACACACACACACACACACACACACTTTTCTGTCTGAGCTGGATGACGTTACAGAGGAAACTGTTGCATATGTTTTAACCATTTTAGTTTCATCCATATTCAGAGTAGCTTTTAAATATTTACAGTTGTCTGATCATAAACTTTTTTAGTATGCAATGTTTTGTATGTACTACAGATACACACAGAGTGGCCCAAGCAGTGCATTGTGGGGTAGCAGGCAAATCCACTTCCAATCATTCTCATTTTAAATTAGTGATTCTTCAAAGGAGATTTTATGTTGATCTTAAACTGTTTTATATTGTTTATATCTAAATATCACAAGTAAATTCTTTTTACTTACCAAAAAACATTTCTTTTACATTTTAAAATGATCCAAATTAAAATGATGGGCTAAAACATTTGCAGCTGAATAGGGAGCTAGTTGCTAGATCATGAAGAAAGTTGCATGTGGCATCAATAAATTAAATTAAAATATCATGTATCTTAACAAGATATAGGGGAAATGAAGGACATCTATTGCTATAGGACTTGTGACAAAAACTCTTTCAATGGCAGGTATTACATGGTGTGCAACTTCCACACCTCACGGCTGACTACACCGTGTGTATCTGTATGTATAAATAAAGTGTTCCAATATATAGATATTTTAATTCCAAGATTTCCTAAATATTTCCAAATGTTTCTGACATTCCTCCCTCAGAACCGGAGCTCGTGTCAGGAACCTGTCTGATGCTGTATGTACGCAGGCTGCCACTATAACCATTCACCTTCTCCTGCTGTGTCTTAGCAAGCGTCGCTTTTGGTACAAATTGGCATCTTGTATGTTGTAAAAGAATTTAAGGAGAGTATATGGAACAAATATATATAGAAATCTATCTAAAATGAATATATTATACATGGAACAATATGCATTCACACTTTCTCTTTCATTGCTGATATTGCTTCATGGATATTTATTTAAATGGTTGCAACAATAGCGGTAACAATAATCATGAGGATGGCGTTGATGAGTGAAGTATTTATTTTACAGTGGTCAGAGGAGATGATGAGCACCGATGTTGTTGTTTGTCTTTTGATTTGGTTTATTTGTTCCTCTCGGTGTGGTGTGGCTGCTGCTAACCTCCTGGCTAAAGATGAACCAATAAAAAGGAGTTTCCAAACGGAACAAACGTGTGCTTTGACTGATTTAACTCACAATTGTTCTATCTCATCATCATTAAAGTGACACAGTATTTATTTGATACATGAATATAATCCAAAGCCATCTTCTATGTTGTTTAAATGTGAAAAATTAAATAAATGCAGGTTCACTTCATTATTGGGATGTTCCAAACAGATTTTGTTGTGAGTATCTGCTGACTTGACATTAGCTTTATGTTTATTTAAATAATAGGCCTAATGAAAGTGGGCCACCAATTGACCATATACAGCTAGATTAGGTCTGGTGACTGCACGGCATGTAGAGTCCCATCCTCACAGTGATGCTACGGGGTTCACGCACCCTCCTCGTTGGCTAATGTTAGCATGCCAGCTAAGAAGATGCAACATGTACACAAGACAACTTTGACTTAAACGACAAATTTCTTGTTACCTGGAGTCACAATTCTCCTCTTCTTGTGGAGGCTATAGCGTGATTTATGGTTCTGCGGATGCTCCACGCAGAGCTTTCACCGTAGCCTTCGCAAGTGGCCTGAAGTTTAAACTTGTGCATTGGTGTGTGTGTGTGTGTGTCAATCTCTTTAGGAAAATTGCAGGGCCTGTGTGTGTGTGTGTGTGTGTGTGTGTGTGTTTGTGTGTGTGGTTGAGCGAGTGAGAGAGTGACGGCGATAAGCTTCGGCAGTAGCAAGTACCGACTCTAGAGTCATAGTGAGAGAAACAAAGTGTCTCCCCTGGGAAGTCTGTAGCAGGACAAGTTAACCCTCTCCTTGATTTCATGTTATTTGTGGAGAAGGACAACCAGGAAATGAGTAGGGGGAAATGCAACACTACTAAGCCATGGCCAAACGACGTGCATCGCTGCGACGTGTAGTTACAGTTTTCGAGAGGTGCACGTCAGGCTACAGAGTAGGTTCCGGCATAGGGTCCGTGTCTCCACAGATCTACGTACGTAGCTACAGCGTAGATTTTACGCAGAAGCATAAATGAACGGACTAAGCAAACGTTCCACAGCAGTCTAAGTCCCCTGAAAACAGATTTCAACCCCCCACTTCCAGTAAGACAACCCGACCCTCTAATTGTTAAAGTAATAGAGTGATACTGGGATTAGAAACTGTAATGAAATTATTGAATTTCAAACTGTCATCTCGTACACTACATGATTCTGAAAGAAAAAGTAATCCCTGTTACCAAGTCATGTGTAACCGGCCAACACCGTCTATGGCAGCTGGCATAGTGGGCATACTGAGTTCAAACAAGGTCATGGTCAAGGTAAACTTTATAATCCCACAAGGGGAAATTCATGTGGTCATTCATTACGCGCCCTTGTCACAACATGGACATATCATTAAACTCCAAGATGGCACCCATTAATCACAATGAAAATTGCTCATGCGGAGAATGCTGCAAAAACATTTTCTCCGTTGCACATTTACATTTGTGTATCTCTACTTGGACACCTTCTCAGCCATTCATGATACAGAGAGTAGTAATCAACCTTGTTTCGAGGTCTGGGTGTTCTTTCCACAAGTTTTAAGAAGTCTCTTTTACAATAGCCGCCTATGTATGGAGAAAATGCTTTCAAGACAGCAGGGGAGATTTTTATGTTGCAGAATCTGAAAGTGAACTGATTTGAGAATTTTTTTGTTTCTCACTGAAATGCTACTTGGAAGTCATAGTTGACATAGAAGTCCACAGGCTTGTAGCTTTGACTTTTTATTAAAAAAACAAAACAGAAAACAGGTATTGTTTCACACAGTTTTCATCTTTTGTACTGATGTTCCATGTACATCCAAGCCTTTAAAGTGCTCCAACTGACAGTCACCTAACAATGTCTACGCAACCTGGACACCTGAAATAACTTCTCCCACATTACAACTACTTAACCAAATTAAAACATTTCTACATTATCTCCAACAGATCCCCAGTAATTAGCCATTGTTTAATACTATGGAATAACTCAATTGTATTTTCTTGCTGACATTGTAAGAAATGATAAAATCAACTGTGGTGAGATCTGGGTGAAGTCAAACAACAGTTTTATAAATGAGGCCCCCTGGTACTCGCCTCGCCTCACTCTACTCTGTTGGGCCCATTAATAAGTAATCAAGGCTGGGTCACACTAATGGCTTCCCAGAGCAGTGAATACAGATGTGTGTGTGTGTGTGTGTGTGTGTGTGTGTGTGTTGTGTGTGTGTGTGTGTGTGTGTGTGTGTGTTGTTTTTTTTTATGTACATACAAGAGAAAAGAGATGAGGAAAGAGAGGGAGAGATTATAAAAGGAATAGAAATGAGACGTATAAGTGTGTGTGTTTGTGTGTGTGTGTGTGTGTGTATGTGCAGAATTGGAGAAAAAGAAAAACAACCTTTATGTTCATCATCTCAAATCAGAGTGCATTAAAGCAGAGCTCTTAGCATCTTCCACCCTCACACACTTCCCTCTGGAGCCAGAGCGCCACAGCACACGATGCTATGTACTCATGTGTACATACATGAGCAAAGGCACAGATAAAAGTGCAAATATACTCAAGAAAATGAACACACACACTTTCTCTGTCTTTTGCGACACACAAACACTCAGAAGACAGTGTATGTGTGTGTGTGTGTGTGTGTGTGTGCATGTGTTAAAAGTGTGATAGAGAAAATAAATAATGCATGCATGTTTCCCATAGCAAGCTTTTACCAATAAACCCATTCACCAGCTCTGGGCTTTGATATGTGAGTGCTGACCTGGTAGCCTGACAGCTGGCCCTGTGCACAGAAGGTTGCTCGTTCATTTCGACTGCCAACTGTTGTGTGTAAACGTCCATGTTGCTTACCTTTGTTTTGGGCTTTGCAGTTACCTGCTGCAGGTAAACTACTGTCCATGGCCACCTTCTCTCTGACCACTGACCCATCTAGTGCAATGGGTACGGTATGTACATCTAAAGAGACATTTAATAATCTAGATCTGCAATTCAATCAGGAGAGACTTCTTTGCAATTATGAACATATTTATTGTACATACAACATGTAAATGTACGAGTCTCTGGAGATTGGACTCCATCGAACCCAAATATCCTAAAGGGTTTAAGGACCCCAAACAAATCCCCTGATGGAGTCCAGACACTGGTGGTGGAGATAAATAGAGGGACCATCAACAGCCAAGCCGAGATGCAACCCAGCCAGGTCGAGTGACCACCGGTGGCAGAAGGGGAGGAGGCGGAGCGCCTCTATTTCCTGAAACGACAACTGCCAACCGTGGAAGAGAGAGCAGATTTAAAGCAGGGTATCAAGCTGTGATAGGCTCGTCGACAAATGGTCGACCCTGATTGGTTTAACTAACAACAACAACACAGCTGTTCTGATTACTACTGACAAGTGACGTACCGTGAAACAGCTTATCATTATGAGTGATGGAAAAGTGAATGAAGTCTTCCTTTAAGAATTTACGCTGAGCTTCATTTGGTGTTTTGAACAGCACTGACTAGGCTTGCCACATACACCGATTACATTACTTGCCCAAAACCCCCACCATTGTTTCTTCTTCTTCTTTTTTATAGAAATAAAACCCGTTTCGTGTATCAGCGCCCATGCTTCTGAAATGCTCCCAGTGTGGTATGATGTCGTGCGGAGGACGAGGAACAAAACCCAGCCGGACCGCGGCACAGCTGCACCCCGTGGAATCATTATACACTGAAAAGTGTCTGCCCTGTACAGCAGCAGCATCGGAGACGCAGGAGTCAGGTTTCACCAATCATGTGCCGTGTTCAGATGGAGAGTTGACTGACAAGAGGATGCCGAATGATATGGTGTCAAAGCGAAAAGCAAAAGGACCTATTTGGCAATATTTCAGATTTAAACCCAATCTAAAAATATTTTTTCTTGTAAAATGTCCGGTGGGAAAACCGTGGCATCCCTAGCACAACCGGTCCCATATCCCATATAAGTCTATTTTGATTTCTGTTGAATATGTTCATTAGAGTTCAGACTGACATTATTGTGAACATCCATCTTGCCGACTGGTACATCTTCAAATGTTTGTTAAGTCAAACTATGAGAAACACACAAGTGTAATTTAATTTACTAAAAGAAGCTCTCTCTTCCTCCCTTCCAGAGATGAGACAGGCTGATGAGTGATGCCACTTCCAGCCGTGACCTCTGACCCCGCTGTTAAAGCTGTAGGCGTCCAGAGGTGAGAAGCCGCCGCCCCCCCTCCCCACCCTCGAAAACTTGTGCATCTTCACTGTGGCCCTTGTTTCAATACAGGCGCTGTCCTGGTGCACCCTGGGAGTTGGTCCCACAGCCACTCTGGAACAAAACTGCCTGTCCATCAAACACCCATACAGCTGTCAATCACTCCAAAATCTGCTCCATCTATTCTTCTGTGTTTACACAGATGATACTAGAGCTGTGCTGTCAGTGAGTACCGTCACGGAGTAAAGTGAGATTGGCCTCACACGCACTCAACACTATGGTTCATAGCTGTCACTGGTCAAGCAAAAGAAACACAGTAACACAAATGAAAGAAGGTCAGAGGTCAGGGGCTTAGGAGGGATTCAGTGTCTTGCTCAAGGACACTTCAGCAGGGTGAATTGTGAGTCTTTCCAACCTCACACACATGGTTTCAGTCAAATAAGTGATACGGCAGGAAGTAAATGTGACTTTAAATGGGTTATTGTAAATCAATAACTTCCTAAACTTAATAGCCCCAGAAAATAAATTTAGAATGAACGGCAGTCATATGCTGTGATTACTCCAAAGGCAAAGCAGATTTTCACCTTGCGTTACTCTTGCAAGTTTGACCGCAGGATAATTTGTGTTTATTTGCATTATTCACAAGATGCGCCGGTGTAGATACCAACAACGTTTCTTTCATTCATCAACCATGGCCAAAATAACCACTATTGCCTCTTTGTACCTGTCGTGGAATTCCCAGATATGTTGGAACACTAAACGCATGTCTGGGTTCATAACATCATCCGGAGGCGCACACAGCTCTGTGAATTTCACCACCTTCTACAGGAATTGCGTCTGGATGACTGCCACTTCCAGCGCTACCTGAGGCTCACCAGTGCCCAGTTTGATGACCTGTTAGCTAGGAACAGTGCCAGGATTTCTCGGATGGTAACCAACTAACTTACAGATAAAAGTTAAATCAACAACTCTCTAAAATAGTAAAACCGTAAGTGCAACTGAGTGTACATCAAAGATCATCTTCAAATGTCCAACAAAAAAGCAAACACAGCAACACAACACATACAGCTAGTGCAAGTTGCTCAGTCTACATCCATGCTATCGATTCTGTGACCAGTGTAGCCATCTCTTTCCCAAACAAAGCAGCTGGCACTAGCTCCAAGTTGCTAAAAGTCGAAGACATACACTCATTTGCATATCAGCGATGTCATTGTGCAAGTCACGTTTTTAGAAATAAAGTCGCTCAGAAGGTCTGAAAAGTCTAGCACAAAAGTCGCCAAGTCTTTAACACTGTCTGTGAGGCTGTACTTTGGCACAGCAGCAATTTGAGCTAAATGCTAATATCAGTAGGCCCCAACCAATACAGGCTTTTTGAGACTGGTACCAACGTCCATCCAATAGCTGCTGTTACGGGCAATGTGAGAATACTTTCTGGTTTATATAGGCTAGTCATTTTGTGAACCACTTTGGCAATGCCGTTTCAGATCATCAGTTAAGAGAAACAAGAAATGCATAAACTGTGACTGTGAGCAGTGGGGATTCATGGAGTTGGACTTGCGTACAGGAAACTAGTAAAAGAGACAGATCCAGGGAGCGAGGGAGGGCTTCACACAGCTGCAGAGATGGGGGAGGGTGGGAATGTTATCTGCAGGGGTCAAAAGGTCAGGAGAGAGGTTTTAGCTCACTTCCTGTTTCTGCTGCTGGGATGACAAAACTCCTCTCCTTGCTCTCTGGAATTCACATCCATCCATCCCACCCTCCCACACTCATTCTTTCGTCCCCTGTCCTGTCTTCAGCTTTTTCTCACTCGAGCAATTCACAAGAACTGCGTTCCCATTCAGATCATGTCATTTATGTGGAATTAGGTGAGAAAATAGCATCAAAATCTTTGTATAACATCAATTAAAACCAGCATTAGCTGTTGATTAATTTTTGCGGATGTTTGTTGCTGACCCAGTGGTCAAAATGAGAACTTGGCGTCCGGTCAGACGTGCAGCTGGGTTTCAAGGACAAAGATAAACCATTTGGTTCAAAAATGTTCCCACCCACTTTATAAAAAGGCACATTTGAGACTTCTTAAGTTGGTTTTATTTGGTCAAGTGAGAGAAATACCAAAATGTGGTGTGGTTTGTTAAGAAACTGGATCTCAAACGAAAAAACCCCCAAAACACAAGAGTTTATGAGTAGGAGGAGACAGATGTTGACATGAAATTTCATACCTGGATAACAAACCAATGCCAGGAAATCGCATTTTATGTGGGTGTGTTTTGACTCCTCCAATTTCGAATGAACAAGCTGCTTGATTCTTTTTCCAAAGTGTCTATGAAACTTGAAAACATGCACTAAAGTCTTTCCCTCTTTAGTTTAGACCGATGACAACATCATGATATTTTGTCAACCCTATCGCCAAACACTTTTTTATTTTTTATTTTTCCCTTTCTACAAAAATTGTGCATGGCAACTAGGACATAGTTAAAGAGTAACTTGATGCTCTCTCAGGTAGAAAGTTTCTGTTTCACCTTTGTGGTGTAATTTGTTGCACATGTAATCCAAGCTTAATATTACTGATACACTCCGTTATTAATATTGTACTATATAATGTTGATGGACCATTACTCACAACTTAAGGTCTTTACACACTGGGGATGTTTTTTTTCGTGCGATCAATTCGCACGTCAATATGTTTTTTCGAACAGTTCAAAATGCAAAAATGCAGAAGAAATCTATATGTAACAAAAAAAGATATGCAAAATGCTTTATGCCACATCAATGGTACAAAACAGGATTTCTTAAAGTTGAAGACTAGACATTTAACTCAGTTAACTTCAGTTTTCTTGTAATCGTGTGTGCAGAAGCAGACAACCTAATGTAGGTCATGACCAGGAAACACACACACACACACACACAAACTCACACACACACACTCAATAGACTCCGTGCATACTGTAGAGAATGCAGAGAGGAAGTGATATTGAATAATTCAGCATATTTCCTGAACAGTAATGGCCTGCTGCTGCTTCTGATGGTGGTGGTGGTGTGGTATTCAGCGATGGGGTTAAGTGCTGTGTGTACTCAGCCAGCCAGCCAGCCAGCCAGCCAGCCAGCCAGCCAGCCATGCGGGTTGGGTTTGGCCTTCGTATATTTACAGCCACAAAGCATAAAAACTTGGAACTTAGAGGCAAAACATAACTATAAAGAAGCTTCATAAACGAAGGACATAAAAAAAATTAATTAAGCATGAATATATCAGTCCTATCTGTGATAACATTTGCACGCCAAGCAACCTGATTACACACATTTTGATAAATGATTATGTACCATAGTCATTTATATCCATATAGAATCATAATGTTGTGCCTCTCACTGTTACAAGTTTCAGTATTTTCACTTTAGTGTCCAGCTGCCAAAATTCAGATGTGACAAGGTCTGAGTCGAAAAATATTTAACTAAGATGTACAGTATTTAGGGAACAAGTTTTTTGGCCCAATCCCGATCCATACTTATATTTAACTAAATGTAGCGTTTCTTAGATGCTCTATTAAAAGATTATGTATCGATGCAAAAAAGTCAATAATCGTCAATGATCGCCTGTAACAATTTTGTAAGACCGGGCTCTAGGCTCCTTATGGCTGAACAATTGGACCAACTCAAAGCTCTTATTCAGGCTTAAAATTCTGCATAATTGAGGGCTATCCGCTTTGAGTGACAGGTGGCTGCCATCACAGGAGGCAAGCATAGACTAGGCTTCATTCAGCCTGCCTCAGCCCCATCCACGTTCCACCTCTTTGCCCATTTTTGGATTAGCCGACGTAGGCATTGCCGAGATGGCGATGGCCGGAGCCACCGGCAGCCGCCCACTTTGAGTTTAATTTTTTCACTTTAGAAACCTGTGGGTGACAAAGGCTATATCCATATTTTATCCAGTCTATGATTGTAGCCCTCTGAATGGGGATTGAATCGTGAGTCCCAGCCGCAACCTAAATGTTGATTAAGTACTGTATGTATCTGACACATTGATATAGCAGGTGTAGCCTTCTAAATTTCGCACACATTATTTTTCACAAGCTTCTTGATTCAAATACTGAAGTTTCTGATTGAAAACTATAATGTTGATGAGGTTGAATTATTGATATGAATAAAAGTTTAACTGGGAGAATGACTGAAATGCCATCAATGTAAAATAACATGAGAATGAGAATGAGCGACTTGGGAAGTAAAATCCAAGAAAGAACATGCTTGATGTCAGTGCAGTTTTTTGGCTCTATATTTTGGGACAGGGCAGGAAATCCACGGCCATGGATGTATTATATTTAGCCACTTGGTCCAGGAAGCAGGATGAGAAAGGGTGGTCTGTTGTCAAATATTAGTGAGCCTTCTGGGACGAACTGGGGTTCTCACATTCCCACACTCTGAGCTGGATAACACTGGACATAGGCCCTGACAGCTGGCCCAGCCAAGGACCCTGGGTAACGGACTGCCTGCTGCCTTCACAGGAAAGGAAGGTCACAGTGCAAACACACACACACGTCACTGGTCCAGCACACACAGGCTTGTCTGAAATTACCTGAGAGATCTTTTCATTGCCTATTTTATTCTGTTAGTTATAATCACCAAATGTTTCAAGTAGGCCTGCATGATATTGGAAAAAAACTGACATTGCAATATTTTGTTTTTTTTCATGTAATATATATTGTGATATGAAAAAAAGACTAATTTTTACAAGATTACATAAATAGCTCTATTTGGAAATACTAAATCATTCTCGACTACTGTGGTGATTTTGTAGGGGAGTGCATCTACATAAAAAATAAAAATGAAAAAGGAACTTTTCTTATGTGAACCCTTCTTTGTTGAACTTTAATGCTTTACAAACACCAAAGCAAGTAAGCGCTGTGACTACTCTTCTGAAGTGATTTTGGAGACGGAAATTAGATGGTTAAATACAATGGTTGACTGATGTAACACCATTGTATTCAAATAGCCTAATACTATCAATCCAGGCTAAAGTGAATGATAGTAATAATGCATGCATGTTGCTTCCTCTAAATTTCAGGTTGTGGTCGACTAGCGGGGCCTGCTTGTTTGTTTGATAAATTGATCAACATTGATTGTGACTGGTGGTTTGCTGTGCATGCAGACCTGCATGTCACACACTAGCAACAAACTGTGTATCCAAAAACACTTAAATCAGTGTAAATAACATTATATCATAAACAGACTGCTGTTGTAGATTAGTTTTCGAACGGCTCCGAACCATAACGTTAGTTGGGACAGACAACTTGTTTCTTTGGGCTAACTATATTAGCTTTAGCCTGGCTGGTAGCAGTTTTATGCAATGAAAAATGGCTGGGAGATGTTGTGATAACGTTGCATTAATCAGGTGATTTATTCTGTCTTTGCAGCGAACATAAAACACTGAGTACTGTAGCTTCACTACCCATGGTAAAGTATGTGCATCACTGTGTCAGCAGCAGCTGCCGCGGTACTTTTCTACATAACAATAAACCCCGTCGGACTAATGCCGCGTTCTATTTACCTCGGAACCCGGATTTTCCGAGGTCAAAGTCGGAAACACGCCCCCTGAATTCGGATTTCCGAGCTTGGAACTCGGACAACCTCGCAGTAGCCCGAGTTCAAAATCCAACATGGCTGCCCCCTGTATCAACAGTTGTGAAAGCTGCAGTAACATAAAGTTATAAGCACTTCTGTCTTATTTGTGTCACTAAATCAGTCGTTCACACAGGCATGTCCAACTTCTATCTGTGGACATGTTGCATGCTGTTTGCATGCACAAAAAAACGGCGTAATGCGTTGTTATCAACTGGTATTGCTAACAATAGCTAACCGGGCTAGAGCTAATGAAAACATTAGGCTCGTTCAAGATGAGCCAGGTCTGCGCAGAATTGAGCACCGGCGATCGGCGCCCAATGCATGCCGGTTAGATTTGTGTCCGACTTGATCCCGTCTTGCACAAGTGGACAACGATAATCTCACGAGATCAAGGCGGCCGCAGTTTTTAGAGCCGTGAGCAACGTGTCTGAAAGTTGGAAGTCTTCTGGTAGCAAAATCTCAATCATTCCCAATCTCACAAAGACGGAGAGTGTACGTATATGTAAGGAGATAACATGGGCACAGGATAATTATTGCTAACGAAAATGCTAGTTAACATTAGTAATTAATCCTAAACAGCTCATGTAAGCCAAACTGCCTGCAAGCTTATCCTGTACTATACGGTAATTCCTCTACTATGTGACACAATCGTTAGCCTATTTTTACAAAAACGTCTGCTACGGAGCCATAACGTGAGGTACAAGGTAATGGAGCCTTTTATACATTGTTGTGTTTCTTTAGAAATAAACAACAGACAAATAGAGTCTTTAAACGCTTCAGATGTAAAGTTATTCGCAGTCAAGTGACGTAAAAAAAAAAATGGCGGTCAGCGGAATGCTAACAGGAGGTGATGGCCAGGTAGCAACAAAATGGCGCCATAGATGGCTCGAGTTCTGAAGCGAAGCTTACCCCCTTGTCCACCGACTGCAAGACCCAGGCGGACCCAGGGCATGCTGGGAAACGCCGGCCTATCAGGTGATCTAACAGCTGATTGGTTCAGAATCGACTCAACATGATGACGCTTTATATAAACTTTTTATTGATTTTGAAATGGAGGGATTTTAACTGTGATTTGTCTGATTTAAAAGCTTATTCTGTACAGAACACATGTTGTGTGGCTGATAGTTATGTTTAGAAGTCAGAGAGACTAAATCTGTTCAGACTATGGATCATTTACAGTGTGTTGTTAATTAAAATCAGCAACAGATTGCATGTAAAGCATTTTGACAGCTACTCTGTCATAATAAAAACAACTGGAGACTGTGTACCATAGTGTTTCTGTCACTTCCTGTTCAGCCTGAAGGCTGCTGGAAACGGCTGGAAAACTGTCTGACTTGAGAACGGATTTTCGTCACCGCCCCCGGCTGCTGCTGCCTGCTCTCGTCCACTTTACAGGCGAGGCGCAGTTTATCTCGAACGAGCCTAATGAAAATCCGACTTTTAAATAAAACGCATTCAACTCGGGTATGACGTCATTCCCAGTTCCGGCTTCCGAGTTTCTGAGTAAATAGAACGTGGCATTACTTTACGTCACATACACACGCCGACCACACGGCTACCTGTCTTAAAGGGGAAGGGTCGCCAGTAACGATCATGTAAAAGGAGAACGGTGAAAGTTTACTTGTCTATCAAGCAGCAAAAAAGTTTTAGCGTCAACATCGCAACGTTCTGCGATGTAGACGATGAAACTAAATATCGTGCAGACCTAGTTTCAAGCATCTCACTGAGATGATAAATATCGTCTAGACAAGCAGTGTCATTTCCAGCAGGCAGCAGTTTTAAATGGAAAAGCTCTGATAAACCCACTGTACACTACCTGCCAGCACCAAACAGCAGACAATGTTTTTGGATCCACAAAATGGAAAAAATGCCAAATTACCTCACAATAACCAATAACTTTCAGCTTAACACCACCACGACCAAAAAGTAGTCCCTGTTGTCCTACACTGAAAAACTGCCATATCCCTTTTTAATTAAATTACTGGAAACACACAGACACTTCCTTCTCTTCCCACAGTGTTTTGTCAGGGAGCAAAAAGAGTGTGGGAATCTTTTCTGTGTGTCTCACACACACACACACACACACACACACACACACACACACACACACACACACACACACACACACACACACACACACACACACACACACACACACACACACACACACACACACACATTCTCAGTTACTACAGCTGAAAGAAGAAAAGCGTAAATGTTTTGTGAGGTTGTAGCTCCCTCTTGTGGTATTGAGACATGATGGCCACCAAACTGTTTTTTCAATTACATTAACCAACAAATTATATTTTTAAAGATCCACAAAGGATTAGAACCCACAACCTTTGTGTTTAACTGCTTAACAAGCTGAAAAATAAGAACTTTCTAAACCGCATAGTTTTAAGAAATGTTTAGATGAGAACATCAGATGGAACAGAAATACTCATCAATTATGATAATAAACAAAAGTCTGACTGTCTAAATTGTCTGTTTTGGTCTGATTTTAGTCCTCTTTTTCACATGTGAATATGTCAAGATATGTTTTCATATCTATGTTTTTCATATATCAATTTAATATTTCCCCATTCTATTAGCCCAAAGGCTTGAAGTTGTAACAGGGTACAGTACATTTAAGATATTGCAGGCTGCAAACAACAAAACCACAACAGTAAAGCACATCACACTGTAAGCTGTCAGTGTCCAGCCACAGGTCCATGACATATGACTAATTTGACACAAATAGCCTTCCTCTTATAACAGCCCTAAGCTCAAACAACCTGCTAGTGTCTACGTTTTATATAGTGACAATCTCACTCTACATATCTCTCCCAGAGGACACACAAACTTCTGGATGCACACACAACAATGCTTACACACCAACTACAGCACCCACTGTCACCCCATATCTGTATTCGTGTGTTGGTCTCTTTTATGATTGGTACTCAATAACATAGGCTACACATGAAAACATTGACCTACACATGAAAACACTGACATGGGAGCCAGATAAACAACACCATAGCATAACAACAACTCAAGACTGTTGTTTGAATGCTAATCACAACATGTTAGGTAGGTCATGTCACAAACACAGACTCACTACTTTTTTTTAATTAGGCTATCAATCAGTTGATTACTTTCGGTGAATCATTTAGTCGGTAAAATAGTGGCCAATGCCCATCACTATTTGTCTTTTCTCTTTGTTCTTTAAATCAACCATACTTTCAAAAGTTCAAAAGTCAAAACAAATGAAGACCAGCAATTCCTCACAGCTGGAAACAGTAAATATTTGGCATTTGTGCTGATAAATGACCCACACAATTAATCAGTCGTCAAAACATTATTTCTGTCATTGACTATAATCAATTGTTTCAGCAGAGGTAATGACTATTACTACTATCTGTTTGGTTTAAGCAACAACGGCCGAAGTATTTGCAGCTGTGTCATCACTAAGTGCCATGAAATGTCTTATGCTGCGTTCATGCCACCTGGGAATAACAGGGACCGCCTCCGTGATTACGTTGTTTTTCCGACTGCCTGCGTTCACATAGTCGGGATGCGTGTTCTTCTTCTTCTGTTATATTGGCGTTTGGCATAACAACTTGTTGCATGACAGCATCAGGTGTGTGAAAACATGGAGGCCACAATAACAAAAGATTTGCTGCTGTTTTCTTATGCGAGCATAGAAACAGCACATGGACAGGTGTTTGTTTGTGTTATCTGCAGGACAACGAACGGGAAAGGACACGGATAATGTGTTGTTTTTTTATACATGGGCCTATTTATGGGTCATTTGAAACATGTCTGTGTATGTTTCTTGGCAGAGGCATTTGTCCACAATAAACAGTTTATTGTAATTGAAATATGTTCAGTGAACCAAAGTCACCTCCATCAAACGTCAGTTGTCAACAATGCGTCACCAACTGGGGAACTCGGTTAGCAAAATCTAGCCCGAGTTTCCCACCTCTGATTCCCACAGGAAGTGACGTTAATGCTGACGTTTTCACTCGGAAAAAGTTTTTCCGATGTCTCTGAACGCAGCATTACCTCTCTGGTCCACGATGCTAACCGCATCTCCGTGACGTGTCCAGGAAATAAAAAACACGTGCAACTCAGCCACAAGTCCGTGAAAGTGATTGACAGATGCATCTTGACTTTAAACAGTCCTGGAAAACAATAGTCCAATGCTTATTTCATGCTCAGGTTTGGAAGACGTGAAGAAAAAACAGAACATGCGCAGTAGTTGAAACACCGGCCAATCACTGTACCAAGCTGACTGCTGTGGGGTCATTTTGGGGTTTTAAGCCCAGTTGTTACTTTTTTTTAGCTGATTACATTTTCACATAAATTATTTGAATCATAATCAAATTATTATTCATCTACTGAGCGCTGTATATGTCAAGCGACAACCTCCGGTCTGTGGTGTAGCCTATATAGTATTATTGTCATGTGAATACTAGAATTTACTCCAACTCCCCGTAAAACTGTAAACAAGCACAAAAATTCAAAGTTAAATCAAAGAGTCAAGAAATAACCAGTAAACGTATCCAGTCGATCAACACCTGTGGAAATGTAAGTCTGTAAAAACAGACCTTTTCTCACACTAATTACAGAAACTAATAGCGTCCATTTAGACAGGACATCCATAACTTACAATATCTGGCAAAAAGTATATGGACACATACCCTTGTGCACCTTTGATCGGGGTTTTTCCTGGTTTGGTCCAGGCCCCTTAATGCCAATGTTCAACATCATTTTTGACAATAGTGTGTTTTCAGCAGGCTTTCCAGCAGTTTGGGGAAGACCCATTCCTGTTTCAACATAATAATGTCCCCCATGCATAAAGCCAGCATAACACAAGGTACAATGTATTCAGAAGTAGCCAGAGCACAACCAATATAGATTTTAAGAGGCACACATTTAAGATTTGTTCCATCTGATTAGTTAAAGATTAATCTTAGTGCCAGAGGTCCCAGGTCTTCTGTAAAACTAAAAGGGCACACAAGTTTAGTTTCCTGCCTCCATTTCCCACAGAGCTGCCATCATTAATAATAAACAGATGCTCTACTTTCTACAATGAGTTCTGGGGGGTTGAGGGGGGAGGAGGAGGACGCCAAGGGTGAGGAAGAGGAGAAGAATCAGAAGGACATGCACTTCCTCTGCTGAAGGAGACTTCAATGGAGGACCAATGGAAATGAGTCGGAGGAACGGAGGAAGTAGTGGAGTACAGGAAAGGATCGGGTAGAAGAGGAAGGGAAAGCAATTAATGGGGAAATTAAAAGTGGTAGAGGTGGAAAAGAGGAGGCAACGGGGGGAAATAAAGGATCTAAAATTAGCAAAAGAGAACAGGTAAGGAAATAAAATAGAGAAGTGCAGGAGAAGGTACCGGACGAACAGAAGAGGGTCTAACAGAAGAAAGGTGGGGGTAAGGATGAAAGAAGGGGAGAAAGGAGGAAAGAAATATATTTAAGGAAGGAAAAGAGGTAGTAGAAAATGGAGACAAGGAGATAGAGAATGCAAGGAAAAGGTAGATAAGAAAAAGATGAGGTAGAAGAGGTTTGTGTTTGAATGAAATACAACAAGGTGTTCAGTCGTGTTTCTGGCCACTCGGTGTCAGTATTGGAGCACTGTAAAGATCACCTGGTGGAGGAGACAGTCTGTGTGCTCCCTCTGGTGCTGTGAGGAGTCTGGGCCCCTAAAAAGGATGTGAAACATGGAGCTTTAGACAACCTGCTACATCCTGGCTACCTTTAGGGAGCTCCAGCTTCAACAAGCACTTCCTGGCAGCAATTTAGTTTGGATCCACCTGGGCAGACTTTTCCAGTTCCTAAAGGGGAGAAGCTGACTCAGCACACACATGCTGTTATTTATTTATTTATTTTCAGTAACAGCATGTTCCACTCTGTTAAACACATTCACACCTGGGAGCTGCTCAGTGGCCTCTGAGAAGCTCAGGTGAAGTTTGGGGTTCAGTGCTTTAGTAGGTCCTCAAAAAGAGGGTTTTTTTTAAGTGAGGTTCCAGTGTTGCAATTTCCTATTTTTTTAGTGATTTCATACAATTCCCAGAATGCACCTCGCAGAAATCAGACATGAACATGTTGCATTTAGGTGTGAGTTATATGTTAGAGTTGTTCCACCTTTGTCTCCTCTGTTATTAATTTCTAATTCGAAAAGAGATCTAAAATAAATTTGAGGGAAAATAGATTTAATGAATTCAACTGAGAATTCAAGATAAGTGCATCATGATGACTACAACAATGGCTACCCCTGTATTATTACAATAGCACTATATTAGCCCTTTTCCACCACAGGAGCGTAACAACAAGTCACCTGGGGCTTCCCATAACCTCAGCTTTGTGGGGCTTTGGTGTCAGGTTTGTCCCTGCATTTTAACTGTATTTTACAAGCCAGGACATTTTGGATTTATGTCATTAAAAAGGCAACAGTGGGACTGACCTTATCACTTTTACACACATTGTGATCCTTTATTTTTCTATAATCTTGTTTTCATCTTTCACACCACATTTTGGGTTGCACGCTGTATAATATTTTCTGCCAGTTTGATGTAGTTGTCCTCATTGTGATGTGACAACCCATCTGCTTATCCAATCACGGCCTGCAAGCGTGAATGTATTGCATGTAACTCCCTGAGCAGAGCTGAAATTTAGTTCCACTTCCAAAATAACCTTTTCTCTATCTCTTATTTTCTCTGAATGTAGCACGTGAAGTACATCTGCATATTTAATGAAGTTACTTGCATGATTCTTGCACTTTTTTGGGTTGCACCCCATGGGCGATTCTAGGATCAGACCTTTAGGGGGGCTCAGCCCCTAATGTGACACGGATACAGTGCCTTGCAAAAGTCTTAACCCCGCTAAATCTGTAATTTCACTGGATAACAATGAATATGTATTTATTATTATAACAGAGGATAAATACAAAATATTGGACATATGAACAAACTATGAAAGTCCCTTAATGGACTACCAGAATCAAATGAAATGATAATTAGGTGTAAACAATAAATAAATAAAAAATACAACTTTCCTTGACTGGGTTACAGGTTCATAGCATTTGCGACAGACACACAGGATATTAAACCTGTTTCTTTGAGCCTGTAATTGTTTGCCCTCTGTCAGTAACAGACAAGTTCTCAAACTCTAACTTGAAGTACTAAAATTGATTTAAAAAAAAAAATATATATATATATATATATATATATATATATATATATATATATTTTTTTAATTATTATAATTTTTAATGGGGCTGAGATCAAAGGGTCTAAAATCGCCACCGTTGTACCCACATGGTTGAATGTACTTATTGTAAGTCGCTTTGGATAAAAGCGTCAGCTAAATAAATGTAATGTTATGTAACTCGTCTCCAAAGTGGGCGAAGAACAGTTGAAACAAAAGCAGGGCCTGTGACAAGGGCTACCTGTTATGTTACGTTACTTTACAGTAAGATGCAGGGATGTTTGCAGAGAGGTTTTGAAGGATTTTGTAGTCTGATGCACAGCACTTATACAAATATTATTTAAAGCGCAACTTTTTTAAATCATGTATTTGGGTAAATAGTCTTGTTTCAAGAGTGGGTGTTACTTTACTGTGCAACAGCTTAAAATAGAATGTGTTGTTGTTGGCTTAAATTGAAATAATTTGGGATTTAAAATCTGGAGATGTGGAGACAAAACACTCGCCCCTGAAGTGCAATTTAAGGAGCTGGAGCTTTTAGTCGTACCACATCAGAACAGCCCACATTGTTCATATTTCATAATCAGAATCCACTCAATCCACACAGATCTGTGTCAGATAGATTTATGCTGCACAGACCTGTTGAGCAGAACTTTGGAGTTCATATAAGGGTCACTGAAAACTAAAAATCCCCACTCTCTTGCTCTCTCTCTCTCTCTCTCTCTCACACACACACACACACACACACACACACACACACACACACACACACACACACACACACACACACACACACACACACACAGAGCATGTGTGTATTGCAGCAGCAGTGTCCCAGGCTGATCAATAAGTAGCGCTGAGGGAGGTTAGTTGTCACTCATCCAGTGTCTGACATCTGCAGTGGAGAAGGCCTGAGTCTGTGATACCCTCACTGTCTGACTGACTGTCTGACTGTTTGTCTGTCTGTTTGTCTGTTTATTCGTCCAATGGACTGTGTAATGATGCATTTGTTTGTCTGTCTGACTGTTTATCTGCTTGATTGACTGTGTTATAATCTGTTTTTGACTAACCGATTACTGACCGTAACTAACCGTTACCCAATTGATGACTATAACGACTGACTACTGTACAGTATGTCTGATTGACCGACTGACTTCTTACCTTTCTGACTGATGCACTGGCTGACTGGTTATCTGACTTGTTGTTTAATATTTGTGATTTGATTGTAATTTAGATTCACATTGATTGGGTGTTTTCAGATATGTTGTGAATCTTTACCTTTTACATTTTTGGTATCTGACTTTGTTTTAAATTAAATTAAGTGCATTCATTCAACAGTTTATGAACTGGTCTGCTAATACAAAATCAAATTAAACTGCAATCAGCAAATTTGTGATTCGACAACCACATGTAGAAGCGATACATATCTGTTTGAATTTGAAGATTGAAGGACTGCATTACCCAGATGAATTTATATAAAAAGACAAGTGCAGTTTTGCACAAAATAAGTTGCACATCTCAGATTTAATTCCAAATTTCCACAGAAATTCCATGAAATATAACATAACCTTTTCCATATGGAGACTTATATGTTGTCTGCTTCACTACAACACCAGCATGGCTATATATATATATATATATATATATATATATATATATATATATATATATATATATATATATATATATATATATATACAGTGCCATCTGATAAAGTGGATGTGGCAGGCAGGAAAAATAAATGTTATATCTGTACACTGAAGAAAGAAAGTGGGTCAGAGTAAAGGCATGTAGCGCATTTAGAGGAAGCTTTAACATGCTGTGCAATCATGGTTACATCGAGAGATGCACAGTGCAGTGTGGCACATGCACCGTGTGGTAGAGTTAGCATGTTCCGATGACAGTTGAGTTAAGGGTAATAGAAACGCCTACAGATGCTATTACTGTATGCACACACACCCATTATAATCCTTCCTTAACAGTCTCCTCATTTTATGCTGATTTACAAGCTAAGACAGAAATATTTTGCAGGGAAAGCGAGGGGGCAGAGGAACAGGCAGGCAAGCTGGAAATCAAGCAGGCAGAGAGGCTGTCACACAAACTGACAGGTCAGACCGAAGGCAGGCAGGTCAAAATACAAGAAGGTTGTCAGGTAAGTAGAGAGGGAATGAGAAGGCCAAAGAAGCAGCACAAGCAATTGGACAGCTGTGAATTCAAAGTGACAGGCAGACCGGAAAGTGAGGAGACAGATGAGCACAAAGGCAACAACAAAACACACCAAAGATGCATCAGTCAAAGCAGACACACAGACAAACACGTGTTGATGTGGGAGGTAAAGCGGGCCGCCCTGTACACCCAGGGATGCTGGCTCCACCTCTGATGTTGTGGCGTCGAGGTGAGGTGTCTCGCTACAGGGTGCTTCTGATTCACTGCTGAGGTGGAGTGTTAACACTAACTTCAATGCAGCCAAAACCACTGCAGCCAATCCTGGGCTCCCTGGCGCAGCTCTACCAGGAGGCATCAAAGGCTGCTTCGGCAGCCAGACATCAGTGATGTATCCGCCGGATAGCTTGATATTCAAATATATGTTTGATTTTACTTTAGAGCTGTGGAAAAATATCCACTGATCAAATATTGCAGCGAGTAACGGAACATTTTAGACACTATGAGTCAGAAAATGCCTCAGTTCCTGTGTGTATGCAATTATAGGTTATTGTAATGCTTGTGACATTCTGTTACAATAACGGCAGAGAAGATATTTTCTCTTTTCCATGATTCCATGACGGTTTGGTTTGACCTTAATACAAAATCAGTACCATGTGTGATTAAAGGGGTTATTTCTGAAACCATTCAGTTCACACTGTCTACATTTGAATATTGACTGTGTGCAAACATGTGGGTAGGTTCGGATTTTATAAAAAAAATATATATAAATCATAAAGAAAAATCAACACAAAAATCCAGGTGAAAATTGTGTTTTTAATATACTGTTTGCATTGCAACCACTTTGTAGTTTCTTGCTCTTTTTCTTAAAGGGACTCTCTGCTTTCCCTTAATGAAAGGGAGATCTTCTAAGCTGCCACTTAGACTGTAAACTGTGTTTTCTTGCAAACACAACAGCTGTTGCTTGGCTGGAGCTGCAATCCAGGTGAAAACATGTTTAATCTGATTGGCTACTTTAAAAAAAATCCAGGTATTAAAAGTAAAAAGTAAAACGATGATTTGTGTGTGAACCATGAATGGCTCTGTAACCATTACATCAGTGCTGCAAGACTTTTCATAACCCTCACAGCTGCTTAGCAATGTAGATTTCTAAGATGATTCTCATCACCTGGGACAGTCTGACCTAACTAACTTTGCCTCAGGATCCAACCACCCCAAATTATTACACTCCCTGACAGAGGAAAGACATTGAAATGGCATTGTGAAGAGAAAAACAAGACCTCTTGTAATGCCCTAGAATCTCATGCAAACTGATGCATCAATGAGATCATACACATAATAACAGTTTGTAGTTTCACTTTTCTCAGCTAATTGTATTGCATTTGGCCTGCAACAAAAAAAAGTTTTGATAAACCCACTGTGCACCACCTGCACAGACACAACAGACAGACAAAGTTAGCAACTACATAACAACTTTATAAGATGACGACATGTCAGATGTTGTTCCACTACTCCTGTACCTGTACAGAGCGGTCAGTAAATCAGCGCAACATCTGTTGCTCTTAGTGTCACAGTCCAGCCGTTTATTAAATGGCAAACAGCATAAATAAATCAATAAACTTCACACGAGTATTTCATAACAAGTCGTTACGTGGATTATGTGTTCCTGCGGTTGAAAATGGTTTGCTCCTTCGCTACCCCTGAACACCTGTTCACCTGTCCTGAATCAAAGGTGTCACCACGCCTCCAGATCACATGATCCAATCAGATTTCACATATCAATTATCACAGCAATGATGAACAAAATAACAAAACCTAAACACAAGATATTCAAATGTATTATCATCATTATACACAGAAAACAACAATACAGAAAATGCACAATGTCTGACATAAATATACCTGTCTGGCGACTGTGGCTCAGGTGGTAAGAGCAGTTGCCTACTCATTGGAAAGTTGGTGGTTCAATTCCTGGCCCATGCTCAAGTGTCCTTGGCAGTGTAAATGTATGGCATCCTTGGCCATGGTGTATGAATGCATTTGAGTGGTGAATGGTTCCTGTGCTTTGAGAAGTCATTAAGACTAGAAAAGCGCTACATAAACACAGTCCATAAGGCGACTGTGCAAAGTTACTCCAATGTGTCTAAAATAATAATGCAGCTCTAAATAACTTCACATTTTTTTCAAGTTGACAAAGATCTGGCAAAATTGAAGCATGAAAAGTTGGTTAGAAAATTATGCTTTAAACTCACTCTATATGTGGTTTTCGTTTTGAGACAAGATTTTCTTAAGCCCTCTGTGAGCTTGACAAGACGGAGGTTGGACTACAGAAAATTAAGCATCACTTGAGCTTTGTTGAAAGATTGTGCTTCAGTTACAGTACGTGCAATTCTTTTTGTCAGAGAAGGTGCCACCTTTCTTGAGTGGGTAAAATTAAATCTCGGAATGGGGATGCTTAGCTGTAGCTACTTTTTAAGGCTGTTTATCGTCTCCCACCTATGTAGACCTTGGGCACCATGTGTAAAGTGAATTAAAGCCGAAAAATATGGAGGACAAGGAGGAGGGATGGGGTAATGTTTCTGTGCAGTGGGGAAGCTGCTGTTCTGAGAGAAAAATACTATAAGCCACAGAGACAGAGGGGATGATGGGGAGAAAGAGTGAGTTGTGTGATAAAGAGGTGTCTGAAATCTAATATCAGAAAGATTTATTTATTTTGCAACGGGAGGGAGAGAAGAGGGCTTTAGAAATTGTTGGGGGAGTTTTAAGCACGGAGGTACTGCGCTTAGAGATTTCAAGGCCAGAGAATTTTGAGAACACAAAAGTAGAAGAAAAAAAAAAGAGGTTTTTATATATATATTTTTCATTATGAATCCTCAAAACAAATTATTTATTTTGGACAGAGTAAGATGGGGATGGGAGGGGGCTAGTTGATTTTTCTTTTTTCTCTGTTTTTCCTCTTCTCTATTCTCCTTATTTTTCAACAGATGTAAAAATGATTGAAATCCCAGCAGGCCTCATTACCGCGGTCCTCCAGAGACCCGGGGTAGGGCTTAAGGTCTTCAAGTAACGATTGAAACATGATTTGTATTAAAGCCAACGATCTTCCTCGCCAGAGCATCAAATTAGTGGTAAAAGAACCTCTGCTGAAGAAAGGAAGACATATCACCAAAATGTAATTGTCTCTGATGCCTCGAGCCACGGATAACATTACGAGCCGAGACAGGGAAAGCTCTCAAGGAAAGTTTGTTTGCTGACAGCACTGTTGTATGTCCCTACTGACACTACTGTAATATTCAATACAAGGACAAAACTTCAGACTGTCTAACGTAAAGGTACCATTAAATCACACTGCAAATGTTCAACCTGTGAGCAAAACTATTCAGCATCACATTTCACTATGAGGTGAAATTCTTTCCTAAACATTTTCAGCATCTGTCACAGTCCATTAACATCCATTAAAGCTGAAGGAAGATTGTTGTCTGTGGATCAGCAGAGTGAGCACGCCGGCAGTCTTTGATGCCTTGGATCACAGTCCCAGAGGAGGCCGTATAGTGGCATCTGTGTTTGAATAATCAAGGCTTTGTTTTTCCTGTTTGTTAATGGATATGGTTTAACCTTACAAATCCCAACCCCTTGCTTCAGAGAACATTATTTCCCAGAGCTTCTTATCTACGAGTCGTCCCCTTCTAGAGCAAAAGATGTATTTTGGACAACATGCATTATGTCATTGTTATGTCTTAAAAAATAAAGGATCATGTGTGAAATATGATGAGGTTTTGTCAAACAGTTAAAACATTGTGCGCGAACCTGTCTATTACAAATTACATATACAGTACTGTGCATACCACTATTTCACAACAGCAAATACATTTTGAGAGAATACTTACCAGTACGAATCATATTTCAGGGGGGGCCCCCCTTCTAGCCCCGCTAGTATGGCTTTAGATTTACAAACTTTTGTTTATTTATGTATTTTTGGTGAGCATTAATTAAACATGTTACGTAAGAAATGATTTCGCCCAAAAGTAGCAGTGATGTATTTTAAGGTGCAATCTTCCAATTCCTCCACTTCTGCTGGTATCTACAGAGGAACTCTGCAATGCAGGAACCTGACAATGACAGAATGACGGAGGGCACTGTACGCATAAAAACATAAAAAAGCAGGTGAAGGAGGGAGATGGGGATGGAGAGGATGCTTAATTGATCTTATATCCTCGAGGTTGAAACGTTTGAGCAGAGACAACAGGAGTCTGACCCACTGTAAACCCTCATCCATCTGTACCTACCTTTAGTCTGCCCCATTTGCAATCTTCATCAAGAACATCACCTTCAACTCTCATATCCCTGATGATGCATCGACTTGGGGACATTTTTGTGACTTTTCATGATTTGAGTGCTGCCTATCTTCTGCTGCTTTTTGCACAGTTTGTTTCATCTACCTTTCCGTTTACTTTCCTGCCTCTAATGTGACTTTTTTTGTCTTTCACTCTCCTGCTCGGCTCTTTTCTCCTTTTTCTCTTTGCCAACCTCTTTCTATCTTTTTCTTCCTCTCCCTCCCTTTCTCTTGACCCTGAGGCCAGGCAATGAGTCTAGAGAGGATAGAAGAGAAAGGCGAGGGAGCAAAAGGAAAGAAAAGAAGATAGATAACTCTCATGTCACTCACTCTTCTCCTCCTCCTTCCCCTGCTCCTCACGTCTCCTTTCTCTCCCTGTTTGTCTGTGTGAATCAAAAGCTTTGAAGAGGAGAAAAGGAGTCGGTATCGATTGGCCCTCTGAAAGATGCAGCCCAAGCAGCCAGACCCCCGCTGCATTGTGAACGCACCTCCCAACTCTATCACACCGGCAAATCAATATGAGGGCCGGCAGTGAATTCGGTGTGGAGGGCTTGAGGAGAAAGAAAAAGTGGAGGAGGAGGAGGAGGAGGAGGGAGGAGGAGGAGGAGGAGGGAGGAGGAGGAGGAGGAGGAGGAGGAGGAGGAGGAGGAGGAGGAGAGGAGCACAATAACTGAGAGAGTGATTGACAGGCTGACATGATAATTGAAAATTACTGTTTGGCCAGGTTGGAACACTAAAAGAATATTTTTTACAAATCAATGAATATAAACATTTTGTAGAAAGTTCTTCATGGCATGAATAGCATTTCCGAACCGTAAACCGAAGGAACCGAATCGTTAAATTTCAACCGTAAGTTTTAGCCTTTACTTTTATTATGACCATTAATGCTCTTTTAAATACAAGTGGTGTTTGATGCATCACGAACAAGGCTGACCTGACAAAAAAAACATAAATTCCAACAAAACTCACTTCCAACTCATCACATACAGACCCTTGGTGTCACTTTTTAACTCACCCCTTTAGTTTTGCACATGCAGGGCTGCCTCTAAGGAGGGAATCAGGTGGCGTAGTTTAAAGAGTAACAAAATCTTCGTAGGGAGGAGGCCAGGGTGGATAGATGGGTCAGACAACATAGACTTTCACCCAGGAGACCGCTTGTCATGTCCTATGGGAAACCAAAAGTCAGTTTCCTCTCTCAAAGTTTTAACTTTTGAATGTAACTTATTAAGTTACGTAACAAACATATTATTCAAACCTAAACCTCGATTTTTTTCCTAAACACAACCAAGTATTTTTGCATGAATTTGCAACGGTAAATGACGCTAAAGGAGTACCAGGTGCGTTAAAAAGGGGTCCTGACCAAGCAGCGTTATGTGAGTTGGGAGTGAGAATATGTTAATTGCAAAGCAGGGTTAAAAGTACACAGAGAGGAATCAAATCTGGAATTGAAATTGTAATAATGGTGAACACAGAGATCGATTATGTTTATTGAACCTACATAGTCTTACTTTTTACCCTGTAACCAACATGTTAGTCCTGTACACTTTAAATAATTACAGAAAAAAACTGAATCTTTTTTGTGTATTTTATGAACTACAGAACAAGTGTAGTAGCCTATACATTCAACATCTGCAACAATACAACTTTAAACACTACTCTCTGTTGGTGCAGTGAGAATGTCTAAAAAAAAACTCTTCATTTCATCATTGTTTCTGTGAAAAGGCCTCATTATCATTTAACAAGTGGAACATCTTGGAATCAACTCGTTAAGTGTGAATTTGAGGCAGAGAGTGTGAAGGCAGCTGAGTGCTGAAGCAGAAAAGCAGTGAGTTTGACCCTGCAGGTTAGTGGATTATGACTTTATCCAGTGCTAATGAGAGCGGCTCAGCTCTGATCCCTTCTCCAAATCTATAAAGAGAGCTAATAAGAGTCGGGCTGTTACTGGCTTACCCAGAGATCACAGCAGGCAGAGGGAGGCTGCACTTTCAGGAAAACATGCCTAAGCTGGTGGACATTACCTAGGATAAGAAAGCGAGGAGCCCCTGGGAGGAGAACATGTGTGTGGGTGTGGTGGGATGTACTTTAAATAGTATCCCATATGATGAATGAAATGTAATAGAAGTTTATATAGTGTGTATGTGCAAATAAGCTGCTGATTGTGAGTTTATTTTTCCAAATAAACGAATCTTGCCGCAAACTGATTTTTTGATCACATTTTTAAAACCTGATTTGATTGAGTCCATGGTGAAACTTATATTGGAAAACATGAAGTGTTGCCTCAAAATATGCTATATTTAAGAAGGAATTTGCTGCAGTACTAATGCAGATTGATACACGAAAACATGGATGTTGGCCACTACTTCAAATACAGATATGTGGGCACACCAACACACACATATGCCATCTACTTCTACTTACATTACGTAATAAAAACACAATGCATGCATGTAAACAGTTTTTGAGATGTAAAATCTACAGATCATAAGTGAAAGTAAGAGAGAGGGTGGACGAGAGACTCTTGGTTTTTTCAGCAAACATCCCCTCTGTCTTTGTTGTCTATTGCTGATAGATGTGTCAATCCCACACCCCCCAAAAAACCCCAGGCCCTCATGGGGGAGGAAGGAATGAGGGGATGTGTGTTGATGGCGCCTTGATCAAACCTTAATCCAGTGAGTAACACCCCCTCCATCCAACACACACACACAAAAAAAAAAAAAAAAAAAAAAAAAAAAACACGCTTTGGCCTGATCTATGCAAACACCATCTCTGCATGGTAAACAGCCTCCTCCCCTCTAATGACAGAGAGAAATGAGAAGACGGGGAGGCATGACAGACAGAAAGAGAGAGGGATATGGGAAGAGAGCAAAACAAGTGAATGGGGGAGAGGAAGAGTGTGCAAGTGTCATCGGTACCAGATCCTGTTTGAATTTGTCAGTCCAAATCTGGTCCTGTGTCATTATTCAAAATGACTTTGCTGGCCTCAGTAAGGGATACAAACATTTTAAAACTGTTTCACCAAAGTCTAAACGAACCAAGGTGTGACTCTCGTGTCCCTTTTTGGCTGTAGACAAATGTTTTGTTGTCATAAAAAGTATAATTTGCCCAATATCTACTACTACTAAGTATCTAGTAGTAATACATTACGTAAATCAAGGTAGAAGAAATGGCAGTAGAACTTCTATCTAATGCCGTAATGAGCAAATGTGGGGGATCTACAAAGTTCTAGTCTTCTCACAATGGCCATTACTGTAATTAAGGCACACTGATAAAAACATATAGAAATGAAAAACTAGCGGTGAGTTGGAAAACTCGACTGCTACTGTACCTTTCTCACACCAAATGCCAAATATCACTAGTAGCCAAGGAGGACACGGAGGATTAAAAAAACATTATGGACTCTTCAGAAGGTAACAGATAGGGATTGAGAAAGACAGGACAAAAGAGAGTAAGAATGAGTGATGGAGAGAGGAAGATATTAAATGACAAATGACAGTGGGGGGGTAAAAATAAATGGCACTACGGAAAAAGAGGAGTGGAAAAATGACAGGGAGGGAAACAGACAACGAGAGGTAGGAATGAAAAGGGGAAAAAGAGAGAAAGCGAAAAGCAATGCATGTGAGGAGAGACAATGGAGTGAGAAACAGAGCAAAGGAGTGCAGAGTGAAGAAGAGAGTGAGAGACAGAGCGAGGGATGAATATAGAGAAATTGGGGAGGGAGAGAGCCAACGAGCCAGCCAGGCATGGGGTTAAAATTCTTTCAGATCAGGTACACATAATAGGCCTCGTTAATATTCATAGTTTCCTCAGGTACAGCGAAGGTTAAATTTTACTTACTTTTCAACTCTCATTACTAATACATGATGGCAATAAGAATATTCAAAGCGGACGGGTGACCAAAGGTTGATGAGAACCGTACCTTTCCTCTGACATTTAAACACATTACCATTTCAGGGGCCCTTCCTCTCAATTGCGGCCAGCAGAATAAATTGCCAGCTAATCACGACTCGCCCTACGCGCCCGGCCTGAATGATGATATGCCAGGCAAAGTCCACCCCTCCTCCATTAGGACCCGGCTCTCATTGTGTGAGAAAAGAAAGAGTCAAAGTGTGTGTGTGTGTGTGTGTGTGTGTGTGTGTGAGGACTTGATAGATCTATCTATATATCTAAGCGTGTTATTTACAGAGCATTTATAGGGTGAACTCCCTGATTTGAATCATGCAAATACAAAACAAACACATTCCAAAATTTGAGCATGCAGCCAATCACAGAATGATACTAGATCAGTACTATTAGTAAAATACTAAAAAAGGCAACCCTTTATGTCTCAGTGTATATTCTTATATGAGCGGGATGTGTTGTAGAAAAACTGATCCTTGGGTTTCTGCTTAGAGTAACTAACATGGTTACCTGCTACTGCATTGGATGTTAAAATAAAACAAAAAACACATCACAAAACCAAAGTTTTACTACAGCACCCTTAGCTATTGGTCTCGCTACCATTAAAAAAATAAAACTACCATTACCGATGGCAGTGGCGCCGGCAACCGTAATCCTGCACGCAGCGTGCATACATTTTTGCAATGATTTTGTACAGTTGAGAGTTGTGGGTTAGCGGAGCCAGTCTATCGTCTCCCATCTCTCTGCCAATCACGGGAATGCATGGTACGTGCATAGTCAGTGCGAGTGCTTGTGTTTGGTAGAGCAGAGGGGGGATAGGTCTGGCCCGCTGGTGATAGGTCTGGCCCGCTATTTTCTGTGAGACATTGCGACACATCTGTAAGTTTTGAGTTGTGAGTGCTGTAATAAACCAGTTAATGCAAGAACTTTACTCTTGTCTTCGTCTTGTTGTAAAACCTTAGATGTGTATACAGAACTGTGAATAAATGGATCACCGAATCCAAAGTAAAGTATGATCCTCCATAGTTCAGCATTACACATTTGGTGTGGCACTACCTCAGTCCGTGGAGATTTGGCTTGGGAACCGGAAGTAGTTGACACAAACTAATTTACCTAATTTAAAATTAGTGAGAAATACGTAACAAAACGTTTCAAGTAAACAGGTAATTCTGGGATTTCCCTCCAAAGTTAGTGCCAGCTTACGGACGCGTAAACACATGTAAAAAAAAAAAGGTTTTTGAGTTCTGAGTTTAAAGTCAGAATTCAAATACGTTGTTCACATGTGGCCCTAGTCCTCTTCCGTGCCACTCTAACATCTCCAAATTTGATATGACTTATTGATGTTAAAATGCTGCACACACACAGTAACATATGTAAAAAACAAGAGCTGCCAAAACCTCAAAGGATGATCAAAAGTATTGAGGTATTCAAAATGAATATGTCAGTATGTGTGTGTGTGTGTCAGTATGAGAGACAGTTCCCTTCCCAGGTGGTACTGTGACATGACGGTGCTTTAGGTGAACAAACAGGGACAAAGCTCTCTGCATCAGGACCGATCAGCATCAGAGCCACCCAACATGACATGGAAATGTCTGTCGCCCCGAGGCAGTCACCACAGCAACAGGAAGGATGACAGGAGAGGAGACAGCAGGTGACAGAAGCAGGGAAACCACACACCTGCACAGACCGCCATGTACACAGGCACAGGCAGACATCTTTGTTTTAATGGTATACTGTACCTTTGATAATAATCCCTTATCTTAATTCTAAGTTTTTTTTAAAAAAAACTATTACCTGAGAGCATCAAAATGTCATCACATTTAAAGATTGTCCTGCATCAAATTGGACCAGTTTGGTCCTCATTAGTATGGAACTATACACACAATCAAACAACAGCAGACAGCCTTGGAGATGTGTGAGTTCCCCCAGTCTCTCCAAACTCTGAAAACCCTAAAGTTTTCTTGCTTTGACCAGTTAACTTTGCATTTTATCTTCGATCTTGTTGTTTTCACGCAGGGCCAAGCAGTTTGTTTGGACTTGAGTGACAGGCGATGGTATTTGAAGATGTGTGATCGCGGCTGTTTAACTGCGATAGCGCTTGTCGTGTGATTTCTCCAGCGTCGACTTCAAGGCTTTCTTTGAAGTGATCAAAGTGAAACAGCGATGATGTCAAGTCGTCCTTCTGGACAGAGATTAAGGAGGCCATCATCCACCCATCAACCCATTCCTCTACACACACCTCCACTGAAGAAACCAGACAACAGGTTTTGGTCTGAGAATGTATTAAACCGACATTTTTTAATATGCTGCACTGAAGGAGCTGTTATCTTAACTCTCTGAAACATTTGCTAAGTGTGTTTTCATGCAAACTAGTATTCCTTTGAGTCTGATCTTTATATATGATGGATGGAGCATAGCTTTTTGGCTCTCTGTATACATGATTCTACTATTATCCAGTTTTCTGTTTGTCTGCATCAGTGCAGGCATGTCCGACTCTTTCACATCCAGCATTTCTTTCTTTCTGGGAACTGCAGAGCAGAAACTCCACAGCAATGATGATTGAAACAATAAATACAATGTTAAAAGTTTGTGAACAGATAATGAGGGTCCACAAAGTTTTTTCCATCCATCCATCCATCCATGCCCACCTCGTCCTGCTGTTTTCTCCTCCTCCTCCCCAATCCCTGCACGCCTGTTTGTCACTTAAACGATAGCTCACAGACTGACAGGCCGATATCTGAGTCTTTAAAACGGAACTACGAGGAAATTAATTTTTCATCCTTTCTTATCAGTGACTGATGGGCTGCCGGGTCCCTCCCAAAACCTTCTGTGTCCCCCCGGGCAACTCCTGCAGCCCGGGAACCAAGGTTTTCATCCTAAACGGTGGTAAATGGCTCGCCGCACAAATAATGCATAAACAGCTGTTTTGCCCAAGTAAGTTATCCTCTTAAAAGATTCAGAACCCTCTCTCTCTGCCGTCCCACAGTCTCCTGCTCTCTCTCTGCCTATCTCTCTCAGTTAATTCATCAATTTCTTATGATAGCAACAGTTCTGCTCAGCGCGGGTGTTTAAGTACCAATTAGGGGGGCGGGTTCCCCTCGGCCCGTTCTGCCACACCTCTCCTCCTCCTCGTACAACGCTTCTCTTCCTCTCTTGCCTCTATTCCGCTCCTCCTCTGTCCATTTTCTTGCAATTTTTTCTTGTGGAATCTCCCCAGCTGCACCCCGTCCCCTCTCCATCCGCACCACAAGTCCGTGCTTCATGTCTATCAAATCTCTTCTCTCGTCTCAGGAGTCCAAATTGAGAAGATTTTCTTGAGTCTTTATTAACTTTTTAGTACTTTAAATTATTTATCCCAGATAATCACCGATCAAAAGGCAGAAAACACACATCATTAGGAGAAACTTCTAGTGGGCCGCCTCCTTGGACCATCACAAACCAGTGACAATTTTTTACTTTTGATTTCATTTTGAAGTTGCCTCCTCGGCGTGGTTCTGACGCTCGGACGGCGCCACTTCACTTTGGCGTTCTGGTGGGTGGAAATCAGACTTGAACTTGTGCTTGCAGGTGGGTTTACACCAATGCAAGTGCCACAGGAAAATGCTGGTGGAAAACAGATGGTGGCCCTTACTTAGCATGCCAGAGGATCTAAGTGTGTGCATGTCCATCTGTGTTTATGTGTAAAAATTTTGATTATGGGGGAGGATGAAGAGAATCTTTTTTTTTTCTCCTAAAATAGCAGTTCTGGCGTTATGATTAGGAAGGATAGGAGGGGCAGGCCACCATCTTGATTTCTGAAGTGCTGCCACTTGGCCTCGGAGTCGTCTTCAGGCTCCGACTCCTCCGAGGAAGCTGAGATGGAGGCTGTTGTGTCTCATGTCTCTGGAGCCGCTCAGATGTCGTTGCCAAACGTCACACAGACTGCCTGCTCACAAGAAAACACTGCTGCCAACCAGAACACATACAGACATATAACAAGTGTGTGTGAGGTTAACAAGCTTCTCTATACAGGCCCAAAGTGAAATCAGAACTTTGCGTTCTGCTCAAGCAGTAAGCAGAAACATAATTCTAAATTATAATGACATTTATGATAACACAAATTATTAAAAATCCAGTCCTCCAAAATAGCCTTGCTTAACAGTATTAGATCAGATAGCATTAGAAGAGTTCAGGAATAAGTTATAAACTGAATGACAGAGAGCTGAATGAAGAGCTGGCAAAACTGTAACCCCCACATCTGGCATTCTCAGCACTATATAAAGATTTACTACATTTTCTAACACTGTAATGACCTGTATGCAAATAACAATCCTGTTTTACTGTTTAACCCCTGTTAAGTTCCCATACTAAACTGAATACTCAATTACTTTTAACTGCAAACTTAATTTCTCTGGGATTAGCTAGGCCAGTAAGCCTATGATCAATGTTGTGTACATTGAAACAAACTTTACTAATAATATGTTGGATTCATGTTAAAGTTTTCATATTATGGTAATTTTCAGGTTCATAATTGTATTTAGAGGTTGTACCAGAATAGGTTTACATGGTTTAATTATCAAAAAACACCATATTTTTGTTGTACTGCATATTGCTGCAGCTCCTCTTTTCACCCTGTGTGTTTTAACTGCAGAGTGAGGCATCTCACTTCTGTTCCTTCCACTTTTTTGTTGGGAGTGCACATGCGCAGTAGCTAGGTAAGGACAAATAGCCAGTCAGAATCAGAGTTTGAGGGTGTGCTACGCTAGCAGCTAGGTGAGCATTATAACGTGTGTTACAAAGTAACACATTCGTCACGGATGTAAAGGCTGGACTACAATAGAGCTGTTTGGAGCAGTTTGTGAACAGTGTTTTCTGTTGGAGATGGTAAGTCCCTTTGGGGTGGACTTTGGGCTTTTTCTCTTTGTAAACCTTTAACATGCACAAAAAATATATAACACAATAAAGGAAAGGGAAAAAGCCAAAAACGCATAATATGAGCACTTTAATGTATATTTTCAGACATTTTTTATAATTTATTTTTTAAACCATTGAACAATAATTTGGCGGCAACTCTGAGGACCCTCTAGGCATCCCGGATCCCCTGCGGAAGATCTCTGACATAAGTAACATAGTTAATTCAGCCTATGCCACGACCATACTAATATAAGGACATTTTTAAACTTTTATTAATATACAGTATTTGTTAACATACTGCATGTCAAACTGCTTGAAAATCCAGTCAGGTTCCTTTTCAATAATCATAAATGTTTTTGTTTTTTGTGGACAAGAAAAGATTCAGACAGTACTACAGTATTCCTCCACTCTTGTGCTCATAGTCTTCCCCCCTCTCGTCGGTCACTACTATAATACTTTTTCTCTTCCTCAGTCTGGCAAGACAACTTTAACTTTCTCAAACAACTTTTTATTTTCATAAATATGTCAAATATTTACAATTCTATGATCTAGGTTCCTCACTGAAGGGTGGCATGAGTTGTTTAAATTTGTTTCCCCCAAAAGCCTTCTACACAAACCCGGCCCTGTTTTCTGCTTGCCATCTCTTCTCTTATTTTGTTTTTATAGCTGACACAGAGTTAAGAGGAATCTCTCCTCCAATTGAATCATGCCTGTTTTCTCCACAGCAGCCTGTGAGTCGGAGCCCAGGGATACAAACCCGAGAAAAAAACCCATCACAGAAACTGTCCCCAGATTCTGCGAGCCTTTCAAGTGCGCCATCTAGATTCATTTACTTCCACTTTCATGTTAGAAATTTGGTTTCATCGTGGCAATTAGCTCGTTCATGTCCCAACCAATTATTCCATTAAATTAATGACTCTTCCAAGATAATAAGGGCTGTAATTGATTTCATCTGTGTAGCCAGGCTTCCTTCTTCTGCAGCTCTAGTGTGCTGTTACACCTCATTTGAAGGGCTTTTCTACCATCTTGCCCTCATTAGCGGTTCAGTCTAGAGTGCCTCCTCCTTACCCCCCCACACACACACGCATGTTGCACGCACGCACACACACACGCACACACGCACACACACACACACGGCAAATCAAAATCCAAGCTGTGTAAAGTAATTTGTCAAACATTGCCTTTAATGGGATACACACAGGGATCTGTGACACAAATGGGCGTTTGTTCCTCCCTGTGTTGTTTTTTCTGTTTCTTTTTTATGCCACCACTACTGTGTTGCCACCCTGGCAGCTCTGTTACTTTTCCTCTACTTGCAAAAAAAAGGAGAACAGAAAGAAAATAAAGTGCTAAGGAGCGTGAAGACGGGTGGTTGGGTGAAAAGGCGAGGAGTTTGGTGGTGTTGGAGGTGCAGGAGGGGTTAAATAATTAATTCATTAGGTCCACAGAGAAAGGGAGCATAGGGAGAAAGAGAGAGAGAGAGAGAGAGAGAGAGAGAGAGAGAGCATGAAGGAGAGACAGAACAGCAGGAAGAGGAGGAGGTTGTTCAAAGGGGAACGCCGTTGATTTTTCTGGCCCATCCACAGAAGCAGGAGGTCGGTCACGGGGAGCCCAGGGGAGCCCAGGCCGTCTCCAGTGGAGAGACGGGCGTTCAGTTTGGTATAGACCCACGCCCCCCTCCTGTGTGCCCCCAGGCTGCTAGGGTCGGCCTCCAGATCTCTCTAATGATGCCCCTGGCCTCTTCACCACAGGCGGGGCTGGAAATGCTGCAAAAAATGTCAAGTTATGAATAAAAGGTTTGTATGAGGTTTATCTGAGCCCATCACAGAATCGCTGTTTTCCTTCACGTCTTTCAACTGTTGCTCTGAAATGTTTCATTCCTATTCCCAGACTTTTTGGGTAATGACCTCTTAAGGTGAATGTCCACTTGAGACCCCTCATCACAGACTGTAGATGTCTGTGAGTTGTTTTGTGAACAGGTGTTTCACTTAAAAAAACCTAACCCTAATCCTCTTCTGACACCTTAGAACAGCCACATGTGTCCTTCCTTTTGAGTAAGTCAAATTTACTTATCAAGCCCAATTGCCCAATCACACTATTTGTCCTGGTTTATTCTCAGGTACACTTAGATAAAACCAATTCGACCTTTATTTACTTCTCGGAAATACAATGAGTGGTGGAACCTCATTTTCAGTGATGGGCCTACATTGGGCAACCAAAATACAGAAATAACAATATAAACAAAACCAAAACCAAAATAAGACAGACAATAAGAACACAGACATCAACATTTGTTAAAACCATTCATGCAATTACATGCAAAAACATTACGATTTATAAGCATATTTATAAAACGTTCCAATGTTATGAGCGTTGTAGGCTGTCCCACGAGTTCGGAGCACAAATCCTAAAAGCTGGTGCTGTCGAATTGTATTTTTTTATACTGAGAGGTGTTTCTCTATAATATTAGATCTACCCTGATTGATGTAAATATGGTGGACACATTTTTTTTCAAAACAATTTCTGCAAAGCAACTGTGACAGCAACTATGATATATGTGTGTATTCATATGTCCCTGTGTGCCTGGTTACAGTTTTAATTTCTTTCATGCTCTCTTAATCCACAGACATGCAGCCTTATGATAATCAAGATTTTAGGAAAAGTTAAATTGTCTTGCTGCTGCTGGAGAAATTTTGGATAAATGCTGACGAGGTCGAGACAAAGCGGTAAACTACTTGATGCTGAAATCACTCGCGATTCAAACCTCATTTTTTGCAGCGTTTGGATCTTCATCCTCACCTTCATCTCTTCATCGCTCCATCCATCGTCTCTCCAGCAATGCTCCGCTCTCCTTCCTACCGAGTCCCTCTGAGGAGCTGAACACACACACACACACACACGCACGCACGCACACGCACACACACACACACACACACACACACACACACACACCCCTGTTCACCCCACAGTCTTTGATTCCTGCATTCCTAAGCAACCAGCCACCATCCAGGAGCATTGAATAACCCAAACCCCACCCAATATATGCTAATTGCATTTCCTCATTACTATCTGTGCTGTCATTAATCCCATTAAGCCACCTATTAATCACAACAGGGAGTGGAAGGGGTCTGATGACCATGTACAGATTATTTTAAACATTTGTTAAAGGTTCAATTTGTACGTGTTGTAGAGCAAAACAAATGATTAAAACAGGATTGTATTACACCTTAACAATGTGTCTGTCTGTGAGGCTGTGTGTTCAGGACTGAATCCACCATTTACATGAAATTGTAGCCAGTTGTGCTGCTGGCTGTTGTCTATTAATGGATCCTGGCATGGGTAAAGTCCATTGACTGATGTAATATGCTATTGCATCAACTTTGCCGTAGTTAACAAGGGATGGAGACGCACGTCTGCAGGCAAAAATCCTCAAAATCTTCCCACTCTCATTACTTTGCCCCCGTCTTTTTCAGATTTTACCCCTTATTGTAATTCCACAAATGTACAGATATCCCCGGGACAGAAAATCTAAGAAACCTCTATTAGTGATTTTTCAAGCAATATCCTTGCATGGGTTTCAGCTCTCTTTCTCTCTTCTTTTCCTTCAAATCACTTCAGGGACGCAGACGAGCTCCGTGGTGACCAAGTAGATTAGCAGCTAAATTAAAAGTTGATTATTCCCTGGATATCCCCTGGAAATATATTTGCACAGTGGCATTTAACTTTTAAAACCAGCAGCTTTTTGTGAGCGCAATAGCTTGGGGCCGGGTCTACAAGGACTGAATGTGTGTGCGGGACTGTGCACGCTCACACACAGACGGTACATACCAAAGCTAATTAAGCTAATATAAACACTTTGAAAATCCTTCTAATGAGGCTAATTATGGCTGCGGCTCATCAGTAGCGCTGCCGAGGCCTTGTTAAAGGAGGACACTTTGAGTAACAAGAAACAACATAATGGTGGCCAATGAGGCGCCATCTTTTTGAGTTCTCTGTGTCCATCTGTCTGCCTGTTGTTGGGCTGTCTGGCTGACTGAAGTTTTGTAAGCCATGTTTGTAAAATGTCCCTTAAAGTCAAATTCTGTTTTATTACATCCTGGTGTGTTTCTATAGCTTGAGTTATTTCATTTCCATAGCTTTAGCCATTGTAGGAATGGTGACATTGTACTTACCAAGTTAATTGCTGAGCCATAGTTAACACTATGACATTTCTAAATAGGAGTCAGAAGGAGCAATAAATAAGCCCAGGTTGCCCACAGTTTATCGGAACCATTTTATTTGGAAAAAGTGAGCATACATGAAATGCCTGTAATATTCAGTCGTTACACTGTACATAGGTCAAAACTGAACCATGAAGTTGGTCTGCAAACTAAAATGGATGTTACCAATAGACAATTTGGATTTCAGGTCTTTTATTTTACTACAGTATTTTATATTCCATTTCCTTCCATTGTGCTGGGGCGTGGCCTGTTGTGCTGAAGGTGGACATCTCAAGTCCTAGCCACACAAAACCTGAAACTATTCACGGCCAAACTGGAGTAAAAGAAAAAAATCCCCTTGTGTGATTTGACCAGGCATGAAAATGGGTCAGGGGTGAAAAAGGTGAGAAGGATATTACCCCTCTAGGCGGGTCCGGGGGCATGCTCCCCCAGAAGAAAATTTTAAATATTCAATATTTTAAAGCATTAATCTGATGCATTTTGAGATGCATTTTTGCCAACCAACAGTGTAATATTTCAATATGCACTCATTAAAGTTAATATGACTGGCAAAACAGTTAAAGTCCTTCTGACATTACACAATAATAAAAGTCATAATTTTTAAAGACTGAAAAGTTTTGGATCAATTTTTACTTCTTCCAACCATATGTTAAATAAAGAGTCAATGTGGATTTACATATTGCAATAATATCATAATTCTACAATGAATCATTGTGAAAACTAAAATTTACTACTTTGGCCAGGTCATCATCAAAAAAGCGAATTAGTACATTCATGATTTTGTCCATTAGCTGCTTTATTTACATTTATTAAAAACGTTGCATATAGCTAGACGTCTAAACTCTGGGACAAGGCCGTTATGTTTAAATACCTGCCATGCTAATTCCAAACAGACAGCTCTGTCAAGGCAGTTTGGGCTTCAGATAGGTTTTACAAATCATGTTCCGCTATGAACGTGCACACACGTATTGTTGTATCACGGTCGGTCAGTAAAGGCGCAGTCGCAGTCTTAACGGTAGCCGTCATTGCCGGTAACGTACTCGTATGACAGAGTGCACGGACCGAAGCTTTGTGACTAGCATCTAATGACTAGCAAGTATGAAGGTAAATATGGTGCAAAACGTGAGAGCTTGTAGAATACAATGTGAGAACTTGCAGAACAAAAAAATTTAACTTGTATGTTAAAATTTGCACTTGTAAAATAAAAATGTGCACTTGTAAAATAAAAATTTGCACTTGTAAAAATTATTCACATTTGAAGTCACAAAAAGAAAAAAAAACATGAGAGCTTGTAAAAAAAATCTGAACTTGTAAATTGAAATTTGCACTTGTAGAAAAAATATTCACAAATGTGTAGATTGATATTTGCATGAACACAATGACAGCTGCAAACTTGTAATGCAACATTTACTCATGTACTTTTTTTATCACCGGTTTGATTTTCCATCACAACCACAACTCAGTGATTACAACCTCGAATCTGTCACTGTATGCGCTCTCGCATCACCAAGAGGCGAATCTGCGCCTCCGACTTTGCGCAACACTTGTTGCGCGATACATTTGGTGCAAAACTAATTTGTACCTGTGGACTTAGGCTGTGGAGCTCTGATCCAACAGAACGGGGAAAGCAGGGTTTCTATCGCCAGATGAGGGACAACTCTGTCCGGCTTATTGCTATATGCTCGCGTGGAAGCCTGGTTGAATAGCAAGCTAGCGTTAGCTAACTAACCAACCAGCCTGATTCTAAATAAATACCTTTTAATTATCTTAAACTTACACTTTTAACAGTCAAACTGGAAACACTGGCGGTGAGCTCCAGGTCCTGCAGCCGCGGAAGCGGACCGTCACCAGCGGATTTCGGCCAGCGGAGCAACATCGCTATTATTGCCAGAAAGCGCCGACCTACACACCTGCAGTCGGAGCTCCAGCGGAACACAGAGAGCCCCGCACCGGTAGCAGCTCACCGCTAGTGTTGGTGGAATAGCAAGCTAGCGTTAGCTAACTAACCAGCTTCTAAATAAATACCTTTTAGTTATCTAAACACTTTAACAGTCAAACTGAAACACTGGCGGTGAGCTCCAGGTCCTGCAGCCGCAAACGGACCGTCATCAGCGGGTAACACGTGCCAAGTTCTGCATCCCTGCCAAGACTTCCATCCATAAGGGGAAATAATGATTTTATAAGGCAAAGTAGCTACTGTTTAATTAAAATGTAGGCTATATACATTCCTTTGTCATGTTCATCAATGATGATTATAATTTTACAACGTTTAGACACATCAATGTTTTATCAGACTATCATTTCCTTGCTACCTGGGTGCAAATCTCGGAGCAACGAGGGTTAAGAGATGACGCATTATTCGGCCAAAATAATTGCTGCTGCCCGCGAGGTGGATGTAATTCTGCAGAAGCTATTGTTGCTGCCTGCGGGTGCAATGATTGGCAGTGAGGCACAACATCAGCAAAGCAAGCTGTGGTCATGGCCGGGGATGTGCCGATGCTACCGGGTGCGGGGCTCTCCGTGTCCGGCTGGAGCCCGACTGCAGGTCGAGGTCGGCAGCGAAGCTTTCTGGCAATAATAGCGATGTTGCTCCGCTGGCCGATACCCGCTGGTGACGGTCCGTCTGCGGCTGCAGGACCTGGAGCTCACCGCCAGTGTTTCAGTTTGACTGTTTAAAAGTGTTAAGATAATTAAAAGGTATTTATTTAGAATCAGGCTGGTTGGTTAGTTAGCTAACGCTAGCTTGCTATTCAACCAGGCTTCCATGCGACATAGCTAAATAAGCCGGACAGAGTTGTCCCTCATCTGGCGATAGAAACCCTGCTTTCCCCGTTCTGTTGGATCAGAGCTCCACAGCCTAAGTCCACAGGTACAAATTAGTTTTGCACCAAAATGTATCGCAACAAGTGTTGCAAAAGTCGAGGCGCAGATTCGCCTTGGTGATGCGAGAGCGCATACAGTGACAGATTCGAGAGGTTGTAATCACTGAGTTGTGGTTGTGATGGAAAATCAACCCGAGTAAAAAAAAAGTACATGAGTAAATGTTGCATTACAAGTTTGCAGCTGTCATTGTGTTCATGCAAATATCAATCTACACATTTGTGAATATTTTTCTACAAGTGCAAATTCCAATTTACAAGTTCAGATTTTTTTACAAGCTCTCATGTTTTTTTCTTTTGTGACTTCAAATGTGAATAATTTTTACAAGTGCAAATTTTATTTTACAAGTGCAAATTTTTATTTTACAAGTGCACATTTTTATTTTACAAGTGCACATTTTTATTTTACAATTTTTATTTTACAAGTGCACATTTTTATTTTACAAGTGCAAATTTTAACATACAAGTTAAATTTTTTTGTTCTGCAAGTTCTCACATTGTATTCTACAAGCTCTCACGTTTTGCACCATATTTACCTTCATACCTACTTTGCATCTGATTGGCTAGAACTCGTTTCATTGGTTGGTGGAAGTTCGATGATTGGTTAAATCCATAGACAGTATGGTTAAATCCAGCGCATTAAAACAAATCCCATGTGGACTTTTTAATTTATTTTTCTAAAATAGTCATACGCCAGAAATCGGACACCAGGCCCGTGTACTTATACACCCCCCCTCCCCCCTCTCCCCCCTCTCCCCCCTTAAACATTTTCTCATCAAATCTACACGATTCACGTAGGTCACCAATTTTGGTTTCAAAACGGCGAATTTCGCCGAAAGGTGAGTGATTTTCATGTCTGTTTGACTGAACTGTACAAAGTCCTGACCTTTGTCTCAGTCTCTTTTGTACCCTGCAGGCATCCCAAATTAGTTGTGCTTTAGCCTTTTTGGCAAACTGTTGACTACAATCATTCTGAAAGTTGGGCAGTGTGTCTCTTGCCAAACTTTATCACCATCGATCTGATCTGATACCTCACTCCATCCCATTTTGCTCTGTGTTTAAATGTGATGTGTGCATGTACAGTAGAGTGCACTGAGTGGACACCGGGCCGGCCAGAGGCAGAAAAACAAGGGGCCCCTCCATTCATAATTCACAAGGTGGAAGAGTACTGTAAGAGTGTCGGTGGGGGAGAGAGAGAGAAAAAGAGGCAGGCAGGTCCATTAATGGAGTAATCTCGTCCTGAGTGGTGGGGGAGTAAAAACATCTTACCTCCAGTTTTGATGGGGTTTTGTTCATGTTTTTTTACTGCGGCTAAAAGTTAACGTGAACGTTCAGGGGTTGGGAGTGAGCTTAATGACCCCTTCACCCCCGGAAACATGTTCAAAACATACTTCTTGCTCAGGTTTTGAGATATTTGTCTCTACCTCAAGACAAAAGAGATTAATGCAATTTGGAGTTTGGAACTGGAACTACTTTCTGCAAATGAAATATTCCCTATAAAAACTATTGACCATTGTTATCTGCATGGCTTTATCCGGTTTATAACAATAATATTGATCATGTATACTGCAATGCATTCACGTGTTGAAGGACAAGTGCATGCTCTTCCAAAGACACTTGGATATTTTGGAAATGGGCTAAAATGTCTTTCCAGCTGGTCCATTGGGACAGAGAGAGATCGAGAGAGACAGACAGACAGACAGACCGACCGTGTCCAGTGAAGTGTGTCAGAGACTGTTTTGTTGCTTTTTCATTACATATGTGGCTGTCTGTGGGGACGTAGGTACAGTAGGGTTGGCTGTATGCTTTTGAACATGCATTTGTGTGTGTGTGTGTTTTCAGCTTTAACCTTAGAAATGCTACACCTGTACAGTATAAACTACCTGGAGCATCAGTGCAGCACTTCACACAAGTCTTCGCCACATGTAACTGACAAACCAAAATTCAATCAGTGCTGACAGTTAAAACAGCAACTTGAGCGGCATGAGTTAAAGTCAAAACACTGGAAAAACACCTTAAACATATTGACGTGATGATAGGCACATTACTATTTTATATTTACACAAAACACATACTAAACTAGACAGCACAGAGCTCGTATGTCTCAGCAAAGGCAGCACAGTCCTCCAAGTTTATTATTATTTTAATAACAGAAAATGTTTACAATTCTTTGAATGTGCACCTGGATTCAGATAAGAGTCGAAACAGATATGATAGACAATCATGGCAGACATGTCTCTCTGAATTTGTCATTTTGAAATTCTTTCATTTTTCAAGTGCAGTATGTACAGTAATAAGAAAATGATGGAATTGTCCCATATCACAATGTTATTAAATTCTTTAAAGCTGCACTAATCGAACTATTGAACCAACACTCATAAACCCACTGTACACTATGTGCCCAAGAAAAAGACGGATAAAGTTACGACAAGCTGGCAAAAAAAGTAGAACATCTAGCAGCTAAATAGCTTAATGCAAAAATGTTTGTGAGAAATTGGTGGAGAACAAAAGACAACCAAAAGTTGGGTAAATCAGGTGGCCAGAAACACAACCCCAACTTAATTCAAATTTTGCTTTGTGGCTGCTGGGTGCAAAAATAGCCAGTCTTTTGCGATTCTAGTCCGAATCCGCTGTAGTTCTTTGGCTCAGTGTGTGAGAGTTCATTGTGTTGCTGCAGCAGCGGCTGCGGGTCACTCGTTCTACTTTGGCTCAGGGGGTGCGCGCTGAACGAGAGTCACGCTGAACAAGAATTTGAAGCCGCGGCTCTCAGGAGTTAACCTGGCTCTTATGCACACCTGTACTAGAAGCATGGTTTGGAATTCTCTCCTGCTTGCGAATCGTTCCTCATTGAGAGTCGTTAAAAAAGAATGATTTGTTGGTCTCTCAAACATCACCAGTTTGCGGACACCTTTGCCGTAACAACAAAGTGCTAATCTGTCAAAATGTTGTTGTCAGCTTGTTTAGATGCCCCCAAGAGGCTCATTCCAAATCAATGAGTGCCACTTTATTCACATTACTAACTGACAAACAGAAATAGACAAAATTCGTAATATTGGTTGTTAAACTAAACAAGTTTATAAGTTAATAAGTTCTTCTGATGGTCCTTTTTTGACACGTAGTTTGAGAAAATCCATCAAATCCAATATTCGTTTGCAAACAGTTCTGCCGTTCACGAGGGGGCACTAGTCTGTTACTGCCCGCCTTTCATCCTCTATTTAAAGATATTTCTACCAGTCCTGTCGGTCCAAAACTTTGTGTGTGATACTGTGATACACAATATACACAGTGGCATACCGAAAAACAAAACACACATACACATGCACACGTAAATCCACATACATGAGTGCATGTAGCTCTCAGTCACACAGACACGCAGGGAGTCCCAGCCGCCTCATTGATTCTCGCTCACTGACTGTCCCACCGGCCTTGTCCTTTAAAACACGGCTGTTAGGAAATTCACTGGCGTGTGTGAATCTGTGTGTGTTCCCGAGTTACTTCCTTGCATTATCTGCATGGCTGGACTCGGAGCACTAACACAGAGTCATGATTTCTGTTATCCAGGCAGCTCTGCAGGGAGAGACAGAGGGAGAGAGTGTGTGTGTGTGTGTGTAAACTAAAGCACAGTTCAGAGCAGTTTGGTGCTTTGCTCAGAGGTTAGGGTCAAGAGTGTCAGGGCAGAGTGTGTGCATGTGTGTGTGTGTGTGTTTGTTTGTGTGTGTGTGTGTGCATGTGTGCGTGTGTGTGCATGTGTGTGTGTATTTTCTTTCTTCTCCTCGCCTTCATCTTCTTCCCTCAACTTTCTTTCTTCTTACTAAACAAAGTAATTGAAAGTTCACATTTAAATAATACAACAGTTAGTTCCAACAAAGTAATTTGATTGAACAAGAGACATTTCATGAGTGCTGATATACATTATATCATCACTGGGACTTTTAACTATGTATCACTCCACTTTACAAGTGTTGGTCGTTGTCTATCTTAGATCGTAACAAACTTCGTATCGCAAAGATGAACATAATTCCATAAATAACATTTGAGTTAAATAATGAATGGTCGTCAGAGGAGGACGAAGGGAAGGAAAGACGCCTGGTGTGCTCACATGACTGCGGTTAAGGGAGCTGCCAAGTGCTGGACCGGGCGGCACACTTTACCTGGGTCTCATCAGCCAACCAAGACAAATTACATTAAAGCAAAAATTAAGCTAATGCTAACACTGTAAAGAAAACAATTTAATTAACAAATCATCTCTCTCTTGTCGCTTATTACTGTTAATTAATAAATGGTGCTTGTAGAGCTGTTGTATAAAAGCTGGCCTGCGGCCTCGTGATGATATTCAGAACAACAGCACAAGCTTGAGTGTGATATTGCTTAAGTAAAACATTTTGATGTACCGTATTTTCTGGACTATAAGTCGCTCCGGAGTATAAGTCGCATCACTCAAAAAATGCGTCATGAAGAGGAAAAAAACATATATAAGTTGCACTGGACTATAAGTCGCATTTATTTAGAATTTTTTTTTTTTTTTTTCATCTGTCAACTACACAATAGCACACAGCACAACAGGCTGAATACGGTAGGTGTCCGGTTTGTTAACATAACACATTAACAGTTATTGAACTATACAATAGCACACAGAACAACTAGCTACCAGGGCGTGGAGCATGGATGTATTAAAAGGCGTGGAGACGTAACTGCACCGTTGACAAGCCCCTCCCGACTCCTTCCTCCAGCTCTGGCCGTCTTGCTTTCAGCCCGCGATTAGCCGATTAGCTTTCTTTGTTTTCTTCATTGCAGTAAGAGTAACCTTTTTGCCAGTCCCTCACAAGTTTCTCCCTCATTTCAAACTTTCTTTCTGCTGCTCGATTACCATTTGCGGCGGCATATTTTACTACCTGCAGTTTGTTTGTTTGTCTTTTCTTTCTCAGTTGTCTTTAGCAGCAGCATTCTAGTTGTCACAAGCCTAGAGTGCCCTCTCGCGGCTGTAGACGGTAATGTTTTCAGTATGAATTAACATTTTAAAACATGTTAAATTATATATATTTTGATATATAAGTCGCACCTGACTATAAGTCGCAGGACCAGCCAAAGTAGGAAAAAAAGTGTGACTTATAGTCCGGAAAATACGGTAATTTAATGAATGTGCCATTGTTTGCATTTCTTTTTCTCTATTTTGACAAAGCAGTATATTATGTCTATGATGTGAACGTTATGATCAATGCAACCTTTATATAAAAACAGTGATTATGAGACAAACAAAATGGAGCTAAATAAAGACTGATAACTACCACTGACATTACATTACACCCTTAATGAATATTCACGATTTCATTATTTTTACATCAAGGATGACATAGGAAATATTGTCATTTTGTAGCTGTGCGTGATATAAATTGGCAAACCTAAACCTGAAAACATTTGTCTCACAACCTTATCTCTATATATTAAAGTTCTGTTATCAGAGAATTTTCACTAACAATATTTAATGTGGAGTGGCCTATACTGATATCACCTTCTCTGCTGCTGGGTAAGGAAGAAGGCAAAAGGCACAAACTTTAGACTTTAATCATAAAAAAACAAATGTAATTTTCAATCACATTTTAATATTGTAATGTAATAGAGCTCACACAAGCAACAGCGCTCAGTTGACAGTAAAGACAGAGTAGCCCGCTACTTCTAGTGTTAGCTTGACTTCCTCTATTGGCCATGTGACCCTTGCCTTGAGCGTCATAGCTTTTCCCCAACAGTCTCTTCCATTTCTTTTCCTCTTCCCTTCTTGCTCTCACCTCTCACAGTTCTGTCTCCTTCTTCTCCCCTGCCTCCGCTCTCAGCTCTTACCTGCTCAGCTCCCTGCTCTTCTCCTCCACCTCTAACCCCAGGAGGATGTTTCATGCTGGCCATGCTAGTTTTTACGTGCCATTGGCTTTGCCATGTTACAGTTCTGTCTGCCGCCTCCTGCATCATTTAACAGAAACCTCCCACAGCGGGCAGCAGACAGGTAGAAGAAGAGAAGGAGGTGGAGATGGATGGGGTGAAGTGGGGCTGAGGGAGGCTGTGGGGATGAAGACAAGATGAAGAAAACAACAAGAGTAGACAAAAGAAAAGACATAAGTGGAGAGGAGAGGAAGGGACAGAAGAAGAACGAAGGAGATTTATAGATGAGGGGAGAATTGAGAAACCAATGAGAGGAGGTGTGGAGAGGAAGGAAAAATAAATTCTTCTCAGTACACACACTTAGGACAATAAGTGTGCTCAAAGAGAATCTTGAGCCATGTCTCATCTGAAACAAAACTTTATCAAACTGTACATATAGTTATAGATATAAATTAATGTCTCTTTCTCTGATTTAAAACTTTTATTCCTCCACTGTTCGCCAAAGGAGATGCCTCATGCTGCATTTTCTCTGCCGCCACAGCATTAAGGGCTATCAATAACACTTTATTTACAATTCCAGAGGAATTTTAAATATGACCATTCACACATGCATCATTTGTCTATTAATGTCTTAAAAAAACAATGCTATGAGAGTAGTTAGAGTGAACTGGAACAGTAAAGTTGTTGGCCAGACAGATAAACAATGAACTGGAACTCGCTATATAGCTGCAGGGAGCTGCAGATTCAGCTGATCATTCTCTGTAGGTTTGTAGGTATCACTATGAGTGACCTCTTCCACTGTCGCATTGTTTTCACATTGCCATTTGATACATTGTTATCTTAAAAATATCGATTATATACGCTTTAACAAAGTACTTATTTTCACCCAGGAGCTTTCCCTAAACCTAACCAAGTTTTGTTTGTGCCTAAACCTCACTCAGACCCGTCGCTAGACCTCAGTCTAAAGGGGCGCACATGAAATACATGGGGGGCACAATTATTATTGGCGTAGTACACGTAATATGTATAATAATCATATACTCTTGTTATACTATTTGCACGTAATCATCACGTTAAACATAACCAACAGCAATATGACCAGGTAGCCTATATAGCCTACAACACATTACATAGAAGCAATGTTATGAATATCCATAAAACACTTGACTATACAACATATTAGATGTAACACCAGAAGCATCTCTCAAACATTGCATTTTAAAGCAGTCAATAGAAGGATATGCATTGCTATGCATGTGCCATGAGACACAGACACACACGCACGCACGCACACACACACACACTCACTCACAGAGACTTCGAACCTACCGGTACTTTGAGTGGAGGCAGCATGTCCTCTCTTCAGTCCCTCCTGTCATTTGAAGCTGCATGCTTATTTAAGTCCTTGTCTGTAAATCTTAAACCCCTTAATGAAGAAGGTCGCGTCCGATGATACAGATGTGAATTTCCTGCAGGCCTAACAAAATGCGGAGTCCTTTTCCACCGAGTAGCCTACGCAAGCCAGTCCCTGTTCAAATACCAGCTACAGCTACGTTTTTTTTTTAACTGGATATTTCCTCAACACAACCTGTTTGGGTTTGTCCGTCACACCCCCTGATTCAACAGTTAGTTGTGGCCCAAATGCTGCCCCAGTCCCAGTTGCACTTGACCTGCAGGTCCTGCCAGGCCCAGGGTCGGGCTCCACGGAGCTACTAGCATCAGACTCAGACTGTCGTCCAGGGGCTCCTTCTCCAACGACAACATCAGGAGGCGTCGGTGCCGTATCCAGTTTGGCAGAGGAGAATGTTGGTGGGCTTTTCAACCACTTACCATGACGAACTGAAGTGAGTAAGCCGGCGAAAACTCATCCAGCTTTCAAAAATGTGCGGTAACTGTTGAGCAGCTACACTGACGTAGGCTACGTCACGTCGTAGCCTAACTTTCTTTTAGTAAGGCCGTGATAGGCTGTTGCAGTGTAGATTCCCATCAATCAAACAAAAATCACACCATTGTTTATTTATATTTATAATGTTTTAATGATAAAGAATGCAACACAAAATTAGCAACTATGATAATATAAAATTAAAGTAATCTTTTTAAGAGATCTGTGCCTCAAGTGGGGGGCACAAGCATTTTGGGGCGGGGCCGGCCCCCTATGGCCCCCATAGCGACGTGGTATGACCTCACTAAACCTAAAAGATCATTTTGGAAGGCACTGACAAACAATGTTGTCCTGCATTCTGGAGGGACAAACCAGAGGGAAGTTACAAACGCTGACCTCTATTCACATGAGCTTAAAGCCACACAAAAAGTGTGTTTTCACTGGAGTCTGAAGTCCCATTTCAGAGGCTTTCTCACTCCACTCATACAACTGCTTTCTGATTCATGTTCTTTGCTGCTGATCACCTAAATGTTTTAGGAAATGACATAAGTGCAAGTGTTATTAATTCATCCAGCTTTTAGGCTTTTGGGGTGGTTTCTTCAATTTCTAGCTACCCAACCGGCTCGGGTGTGGCTGTTTTCTAGTTGTGATAAAGTCCAGGAGGAGTATATCTTTTTATATATTATATATCCCTCACACCTCCACTGCCCAGAGGAGGGTAAGTTATCCTGGCAGCTGGTCTTTAAGCATTTATCCAGCCTCCCTCAACCTCACTCAGTTTGTAGCATGAACCCAATTTCATGAAAGCTGGTAGATTACCGGACGGAAGAGGTCAGAGGAAGGGAAAGAGGTGCATGTATGTGCCAGTATGAAATTTGCACATGCTGTGTATACTTTTATAAATGTCAAGTCTATGTACTCATCCCACCATACTCTCCCTATAACTGTCTTTTTAACTTTTTAAAAAGGGCAACGCCACACCTGAAGTTGAAAGAGTTGAAAGACAGAAAACGGCAGTTTTTAGTTAGACAAGCATTAAGAGCAAAAATAATTTCACTGGTTGCATAAATCTCAGTAAGTGGAGCCAAGGAACCATCCAATGTGAAAGTGGTGGCAGAGATGGTTGCTGTCACTAAATTATTTACAGCAGAATTACATTTTCTCAGCTGCAAATTTCAGTCACATTAATGTTTCCCCTTGTCGAGATGTTTGTAAATGTGATATTAAAAGACTATGACACAGGGTTGTTTTTTCTTTTCTTTTTTCCCCGTTAGGTTTCTCTGCTTGGCTTACTTTGAACGGTCTGTTACCAACAGATGACCATGGTTGTAAACAATTTCCTGGCTTCAAAACCAATCACAAATTAATCAGACGCCCTCACGTCATCCACTGTTAAAGCCTGTGCTGCACAGTGGAAGAGGACAGCTTAAATAAGAGAAGAGCTGAGAAGAAACAGACAGAAATAACACAGATAAGTTAAAAATGAGAGAGAGACATACCAAGAGTGAGACGGAAAAAGAAATAGAGAAGTAGGACTATGAGTCACAGCAACACACAAAAGAGATAAAACTAAAGCTGGAAGATGGAAGAAAGAAGAGACTGAGAGTTATGCCACACCTGGCAAAGGGTCAGCAAAGCACTCTGCACCCATAACCAGGTTAATGGGTATGGTTGGATGGGGGGTGACATGGGGTTGATGGGAGTGGCGGTGGTGGTGGTGGAGGATAGAGTGAGGGAGGGGAAGGTTGTTTTTGAGTGAAGCTTAAGAGTAAAGTAAAGCAGACAGAAAAGGGGGGGAGGAGAAGGAGGAGGAGAGAGGGAGTAAATGGGAGGAAGAGGGAGACGAGAAAGGTTCTATTTTTTTCTGCCTTGCTTTCTTCTCCCTGGATCTGTCCCCTCTCCTCCCCCTTCTTGCCTGTTTTAATCTGACTAAATAGGATAACCTGCTCTTCATAAAAAATGGATGCCACTTCATTTGGCGGGACCCACGGGCAGGGCCCCTGGAGGCCTTGGCCAACTGAGCACGGGGGCCCACAACTACCGGGGCTGGCCAAAATCACTGGCCGTAATTAATTACCACCCCCAACCCACTCAACCCACGCACCCTTGCCCCGTCGCCACCCCATTCCTCGGCAGCCACACACCACACAGCAATCATCCAGACTCAGAAAACAAATTTGGTTAAAAAGCGGAGGAGTGAGGTGAGAGGAAGGAGGGTGGGACAGCAAACAGAGAGAAAGGATGAACGAGCCTAGAAGAAAGAAATAAATGGAGAGAGAGAGAGAGAAAGAGAGAGAGAGAGAGAGGAAAGGGGTGAGTGAGGGGGGAGCGGGGCTGGTGCTTGCCAGGCAATGCAAGAGGCTTTTTACCCAATCACGTGGGAGAGTTTGTCAAGCAGGAGATTGCAGTCTGAAATATTAATGTGGCCCTCCTGCTCCTCCTCCTCCCTCCCCCTCCTCTTCCTCCCAAGACCGAGCGAGCCAGCTCCTGGAAGGGACGCTCGCCCGTCAATATTTCATGAGCCGGGCCCCGGCCCAGACACAGGCAGGCGCTGCTGGGCCGCCCGCCCCTTTAACGCTACACGCATCAGCCATCCCTACCTTTAATGTAGCCAGCGGTGGTGGTGGTGGGGGTGGTGGTGGTGGGAGGTGGAGGTAAAGTGTGGGTGAGAGAGGTGGGGGGGTGGGCGGTATCTTGGTGGTCTCGGGCCAGGATAGCCTCCTAAAAATGAAGAGGAGGAAGAAGAGGCAAGGGAAAGATATGAAGATGGAGTGGGAGTCTCATGGTGGAATATCTCCCTCAAAGCATGTCAAAATCGTATTAGTGGAGAGAGGGTGAGAGAGCCAAACCTTCACAATCTTGACGAAACCCCTCTGAGCTGGACAGCTGCCGCACTGCTGAGAGAATAGGGGTTTTCAGTAGTTTTTGGATCTGAAGTACAATTCCTGCTCTGACATTACAATCAACTGCTTGGGAATGTACTTCAAGATGAACACATAACACTGCAAATGCCGCATGCCACATAACTGCAGTTTTGTTTCCGATTAGACGGTCATTTCTTTGCTGTGAGGGAGTTTCATGACCTCAGAGACCTCAGTAGATGATCATATGACAGAACCAGGGTTCAATCCCTTCGAATACCTGCTGAAGAGCAAAACACTGAATCCATACCAGCTAACTGTCTCGTTATGTAGCTCAGTCTGACATCTGATCTTGTGTATTTGTGTGTCAGAATTTACAATTGGGAGTTTTAGTAGGACTTTAGTGATGGACACACTGTTCTGGGATAAAAAAACAAACAACAAATATATAAATTAAGACGCTATACAGGTCACTATTCTATAAAACTCGTGTATCTACTATACATTGTCTTCTCTCTTTTGTATGAGCATGTCAACACTTAGACAGGAACATGAAGTTTGTGCATGTGTGTTTCTTTGCAGTCTTGTAATGCTACATGGGTCTGTTTGTCCAAGCATTTTTGCACACAGAGATTATGGATTTATTAAGAGAATTGGATACCTTGTTTAAATAATGATGCTCTTTTTATAACAATGAAAGTTGCTCACTGTCCACACTGGATGTGGCCACTACAAAAAAACAGCCCAGCACTCTTGCTGGGGGCTGGGTTATTCCATTTCAAGTAATTGTTTTAACAGTGGTTATTGGAATATGCTGGTACTACATGTTGAAACGTATCCATAACAGAATTACACACTTTATCGGAGCGCAATGTACACAAATACAACAAATGTAATGTTTGTCATTTGGGAAACAAATATATTAGAGTTTTGTGACCAGTTTCTCAAACAGCCAATTAAATATGATCGGATTGGTTTTGTTTTTCCTCCACAATGGCTTGAACACTACTGTTTACGTCTTATGATGGCCTAAATGCTGTTAGAGACTTCTCTGTCATTATTTCAGTGTAAAATGGGCTTAATTTGGTTGAATATTGGTGGAAAATATCAGGTGCCCCTCAAAGATGTTCTATCAGTTGACCTCCAACTGCGTGTGAGTGAGTTAATGCACAGTATATGTGTGTGTGAACATGTGTGTGCGTGGATGTGGTGAGGGACACTGATGCCCCTGAAAGCCCGTTGGAGTCCTGGTCTCCTGACCTATGACCTCCCCCCCGGAGCTCTCAGTGTGTCATGACGCCTCAATAATTGATGTGAGGGAAAGGGACGTCCCGCCTTGGGAGCGACTCTCTCACCTGCATACACACGGATACTCTCACCTCCCCCTCACACACCCATACACTCCTCACGACACGTTCACACACATGCAGGCTTATTGATTTTGTTAACTGAGCCGATGCTGTGGACACACAAGCTGAGTGGCAGGGTTTAGGAGGAGAAGAAGTAAACACATCCTTTCACATCTTTGACTGTCTGTCACTCAGCAAGGCCACGTCCCTTTATTCCTCCATCAGGCACGGCTGGCTGAGAGCGCACACTCCTTAGCAGCTTCGGCCTGCTTCGTATTCACACTGTCAAACATATTCTCACCTCAGAGCCGCCCAGTACAACCACACTTGTGGACACTGAACAGCTCTACTGCAGCAGATTAGGGTTTAACGACTTGTTCAAGGGGAATATCGACATTACTGAGGGTATAAGGTTAGACTTATCATTCACAGTCATCATTGATCATCCTTCAAAGCCAAGCTAACTTCTCATGCGTCTGGACTTCTTAGCTATGGAAATATTTAGTCAAACGATCCACTGATATGACAGAATACCGGTTGAGATCAGTTGCATTGTTTTTTTTAACCAGGGCAGCAGTTTTCAGATTACATTATGTGCTTACATAATCGCAAAAGGGTTCTTGACTGTTAGTAAAGTAGAAAGTAGTGACTGATCTTTAATGCAATAGCTACATTGCCCATTATCAGCAACCATTCATCCAATGTTCCAAAGGCACATTCTGTTTAGTAATCTGATATCATTTTAAAGGGCTAACTGAGAAAACATTGGAGAACCCTTTTGCAATTATATAAGCACATAATGTAATCTGAAAACTGCTGTCCTGGTTAAAAAACAACAACAATGCAACTGATCTCAGCTGGTATTCTGTCTAAAATGGAGTGGAATGGAAATTTCTAAGTGACTTTATTTTTTGGTCATTTTCGGCCTTTATTTTTGACAGGACAGATGAAGACATGAAAGGGGAGAGAGAGGGGGAATGACATGCAGCAAAGGACTGCAGGTCGGAGTCTATATATATGGGCGCCCCGTGACCCCAAACTTTTTAGAAATTTAGAAACTGTAAATGTGTAAGTTTCTGCCCAAGGGGTCTCTAAATCCAAACAATATCAAAATACGAAGCAATTCTGTCATTGTAGTCAGCTTCTCCCAGTTGAGATTCCTTCAGTGTTTTATCGTTCAGGACGTTTTTACCGGGAGCCAAATTATCCACAGAGGTCTCCTTCTATCCCAAAAAAACGGAACCAGTGATTAAAACTGGTGAAAACACTGAATAAAGCAGTTTCAAGTTAAAGATCAGTGTTTCTCCAACGCCATTTGGCATGTTGGCAGAAGGCCTGCACTAGGCCTGTTGCTGACATTTGCTTGGCTTGTTTCTGATAACTTAAGATTCAGATGTCCGATGACTTAAATCCTTCATCCGGTTAACGTGTAGAGTTTAAAAGACCAAGATCTAAAAAGAGTATCATAAAATGTGGCTTGCTGAGAAGCCCAATGGATTTCTGCTCAAAATGTTCCTATGACCATATACAATTTGAAGTAGTTTCAATGCACGTTACTGTACAGGGAAAGTCAGCTCAAATTATATTGTAACACACAAAATGTCCTAATTTTGAAGCACTTATTAAATAAATCTATGTTTTCTACCAGAGGTTTGCTGAAATTTGCCACACTTATGTAGAGAATGACCTAACTATGACCATGTGGTATCCAAAGTTATTTTCCTGTATAGGTTTTTTTCTTTTTTAGAAATAGAAAATGTGGCATGTAGAAAATGTAAAGAACATGTCCTCAAGTTTAAACTCTAATAAAACCTTTTACTTCAGAGGTTTGCTGAGATTGTCAATGGTGTTATGTTCAGAATGACCCTTACTATGACCATGTTAAGCTGTCATTTTACTGTCTTACTCCAAACTACATTAAAAAGTTGGCGGGCCTGATCTGCCCAAACACACACACACACACACACACATGCACAGTCTGATAGATGAATGAACAGACCTTTGCCACTTTCTTTCTGCCTCCTCGCTGCTCCCTCTCTCTGCCCCAGGTGTCCTCTGCTCTGGTCTTTGCTGTCTTTTGTCCGCTAAGTGCCAGTTTACAATATTGATGAGGCCTGGAGGTCCAACCAGCAGCAGGACACACAGTCTGGGGGCCATCTTACACAGTAAGTGTGTTAGAGTGGTTTGTGTATTTAAAGACTGTACGTGTTGGGGGTTATGATGTGTGTGCTCATGTGTGATGCCGACTTTTACAGTTCATAAGTAGTAGGACACTGACACATTTTGGCTCTACTCCAGCATATCGAATTTGAAATAAAGGAATTAGTGTAAGGTTGAAGTGCTAACTTTCAGCTATAATTTGAAAGTTTTTGTAACCTCCTCATTGTAACAGGAATTATAGCCCCATTTATAATTAGTCTCCTCACAGCAACAATTCCTCTAACATGTAAGTCTCGTGCTTTCCTTTAAAGATGAATTGACAAGGGGAAGTGAAGTCTGTGATGTAGCTCATTGGATGTTCAGAACACAACCTGAGGGTCTTCCAGGCAGCAATTACCACCTCTCATCCTCTCTCTCTGCTATGTGTTTGGTGTGGTCTTGGTTTAATATTTATCCAGGATCAAAAGATCAGATGAATTAAATCAGCAACGCAATCTCTCAGCGCGAGCTGTCATACAATACAGCAGCGAAGTCAAGACTTTTATAGCCTTAGGTCAAACATACAATTCATGAACGCCTGTAGAGCAAACAAGCAGGATTAAAGGCTTCTCTCATAATGTAGTATCTGCTTTATCAAACATCTTTTGTGGAATTGTTTTTTAAATTATTATTCCTTGTTGTATTGCATTAAAAAATAAATTTACAGATTGAATTTATCTACTGTATGTCAGTCACCATCTTCTACTGGTCGTCTTTAGTTAAGAAATTTTGTGTGGTTATATAAAACTGTGGTCTGTAAATAACTTTCCCGGTCTGTGGGCATGTTTTCTGTATCAGTGTATCTGAAACTCCTTTATGTTATCTTTTCTATTTTTGCTGTTGTGATTATGTGCATAGTTGTAATTGTGTCTTTTTTGTTAATTCATTTTGTTGAAATTGGTTTCTTTATGCCCCCTTTATGTTTCAAAGTACAGTATGTAAAAATACTTGGCTATGTTTAACATTTTGTTTAACATTGAAGGCAAGTAGGTCTGTCTGCAGTTGCACAGTTGCAGTTTGGCTAGGTTTAGGTGCAAAGACTACTTGGTTAGTTTTAGTTTTGCGCCCTGTAGTGAAGTGGGGGGACGTGTAGCCTCGGGCACGGGCGCGCTTATGGGTGGGCCTGACGGGCCAGGCCCACCCACTTTTCAACAGGCCCACCCAAAACATTTCCCTAAAAACATTAATTAATTAATATATTATAATTTTGTGAAGAATTATTAAAAATCGGCAAATAATCTCATAATTTGTGCTAAAATTGTCTAAATGTTTAGTTTTTTAAAAACAATTTAAAAAACTGGTCATGTCTATTTTTATGTTTCTGTGCAAGTTCAGCAGACAGTGAGGTTCGGATCGGATGTAGCTTGTCTGTATGTTAGCCTAGCTCCCAGTGATCTGAGAGTGTGAAAATTATTTCCAGTAAAAGGACAAGGTTGCAACAGTGTTGTTTAGGTACCCTAAACGGTAAGCAAGCGGTCTCCAGAGTCATCGCTGCAACCAGGAGATGAAGGAGAGCTGAGATCCACAACACCTAGCACATCTTTGTCTCGGCCACCGCAGGATGCTAAGCTCGTACCGACCAGCGCCGTGCGGGTGCCCTTTGCCCTCTCTGCCTCGCGAGTGGATGATATAGTCCCTATGGATATAGCCCTGTGGATCGGTCTTCCGTGGATGAGCCCGCAACTCAACCAGTGCTAAAGTAATCGTAGATAATAAGAACAGTAAGGTATGTGCCTACTCTGCCTGTATTGTATTATGTCGTTTATATGAGATATATGGATTAAAATAATCAATTCATAACCCGCTACAGAGCTGCAGGCGCAATTCTATTTCTATAACAGCTTGTTACTGTTATCAAGTTGTTGTTCCCTCATGGTTTTCTTTTGTTGTGGCCAATAATGCTTTAGGGCTTGTTAATGTGATTTATTTATTTTTGTTAAACATGTTTATAACATGAATCATCACACTAAAGTAACTTGAGTCTTGTTTTACATGACAGATCACGTTGTCAATGAACAAGTTCTGTGGCGGAGTATTGATTGAAACTGTCAGGCAGTGTTGTTGATTTGTATATTGTTGAAAACTTAAAAAATTGAAAATAATTGTGAAATATTCGGCCTCATGTTATACGAGCAGAACTAAACTATGTTTTGGCGAAATATTAGATTCCTGACCACTTTTACAGTCTACAGGCTTTAGGTTAGGACAGATGCGCTATAGCACAGCCAGGTATGGTGCGTAATGGAGATTCCAAAGCGCTCTTCTTTTGGGCAGAACCAAGGAGAGCGATCGAGGACAGGTCCGTCCTTTGCACCGAAACATTTTACAATGCAACAACATATAAATAGCATCAAGCTATTACAATCTTTATTATGTAAGCACAAGCACATATAATATATATAATATAACAGTATATTAGCCAGTCATTTGTAATAGGTTAAACAGGGATTTGATAACGTTTTTAATTTAAGGCCCACCCACAATTGGTCTGGCCCATCCAAAACTGGAATCCTGGCGCCGTGCCTGGCCTGCGAGACTTCAGACAGGCCCTTCTTGGTGAAAGAGCAGTGCGCATTAAGATGGCTAGAACGTTGGAGGGATTCAGCCATACATGTTTGAGCCTCACGCCGGGTTCAGACAGGTGGCGGGATCTCAGGGGAAGGCGGAAGCAAGCCCCGAGAAGCTGAAGCGCTGCCCGCTTACTTTTGGCACCCTGTCAATACACTATATGACTCCCTTACACGATGTGAGTCGCGCATGTGCAGAACGGCCGCCATCTTTGACAGCTATCTACGGCAACACTACTTGAAGTGCGAAAAATATTTTCACCTAGAAAATGCGTGTTTGTTCCTCGAGAGTGTTTTTATTTATTTTTTTAGATGTTTATTGCAGATCAACATTGGGTACAGACTGCACTTGTTCATACAAGCAACATTGTTTTTCAATTTTCTTATTCATACAATAATATCAATAAGCAGCAACAAAGAACATACAATTGTAATTATTTGACGGATTCTGAATACATTATGGTGAGGCACCGTAGCAAATATCAAGACTTAGTTAAGAGACCCTCGGGAGTGTTTTAATCCAAACCCCAGTCTTTTTTTCTAAACTTGTCGTTTCGTTGCCTAAACTTAACTTTCGTGGCCTAACAACGCTGACTTTTTTTCTGGGCTATACTCAATTGTCACATCCCCTGAAAGGACCGTCATGTGGTGGTGCCTGTAACCCAGCTCCCAGTCACCTATTCAATCAGGAGAGACTTTGTTGCAAATATGCAAAGGTTTATTTGTACATATGCATAATATGAAATGTACAGAGTCTTTGGAGATTAGACTCCATTGTTATAAAAATAATTTTTAAAAGGGGTAGAAAAGCCAAGACATATCCCCCCGATGGAGTCTAGACACTGGTGGTGGTGGCAGTGAAGGAGCCCGAGGAGGACCCATGGTGCCATGGGTGACAATGACTGGAGGTGGAAGGGGAGGAGGAGGGTTGCCTGAAATGATAACTAACAGCAGAGAGAAGAACAGATTTAAAGCAGGGATGCCATGCTGTGATTGACTCTTGAAATTCATGGCCAATTCTGGTTGGTTTAACTGAAAAGTGAACGCCTCGAAACAGCTGATTAGTTTTAGGAAGAGAGAGAGGTGAATGAAGTTTTAGAAGGCTTCCTGCAAGAATTTACGCTGAGCTTCATTTGGTGGCTGAACACATCCATCAACTGCAGCTGATATGACGGAGCTCTGTAACCAGCGTCGCAGAGCTCTGTAGTGGCTACCTACTCCCCAAGAAAAAATAAATAATATATATAGGCATATATATATATATATATATATATATATATAATACTGGTCAAAAGTTTTAGAAAACCCCAATTTTTCCAGGTTTTTATTGAAATTCATGCAGTTCAATGTCTTATTGTAATCTGAAATGAAAGAATAGAACAAATGAACTATTGAAGTTAAAAAAGAAATCATGGAATCAATTTATAAACCAAAATGTATTCTAAATTTTTGACTCATCAAAGTAGCCCCCTTTGGCAGATATAACAGCTGAACACACTCATGGCATTCTTTCTACAATGGAAATCAAATATTCTTCAGAAAGTTCTTCCCAACTCTGTTGCAGAAGTTCCCATAAATGTGTGGCACTTGTAGGTTGCTTTGCTTTCACTTTTCTGTCCAGTTCATCCCAAACCAGCTCAATGGGGTTTAAGTCTGGTGACTGTGCTGGCCACTCCATGTTTTTAAGCTTACCATCTTGTTTTTTTTTGCTAAGGTAGTTCTGGCATAGCTTGGACTTATGTTTTGGGTCATTATCTTGCTGTAGGATGAACCCCTGACCAACTAGGCACATACCAGAGGGTACTGCATGGCGCTGCAAAATGCTGTGTTAGCCGTTTTGGTTCAGGGTGCCTTTCACTCTGTACAAATCACCGACCCTGGATCCAGCAAAACAGCCCCAGACCATCACGCTTCCTCCTCCATGTTTGACAGTTGATGTCACACACTGAGGAACCATCCTTTCGCCTACTCGACAGCGTACAAAAATCCTGCGTGATGAACTGAAGATTTCAAATTTTGATTCATCAGTCCATAACACCTTCTTCCAGTCTTCAGTAGTCCATTGGCAGTGTTTCTTGGCCCAGACAAGCCTCTTTTTCTTATTCTGACGTCTTAGCAATGGTTTTCTTGCTGCAACTCGACCTAGCAAACCTGCAGCTGGAAGTCTTCTCTTTACAGTTGAAACAGACTTGCTTATTACGACCACTATTAAGCTGAGCTTGAAGCTGTTGTCCTGTGAGCCATCTATCACGCAAGCTGTTGACTCTCAGAAACTTGTCTTCTGATTCTGTTGTGGCTTTGGGTCTGCCAGACCTCTTCCTGTCAGAGTTCCCCCCAGTTTCTAAGTGCCTTTTGATGGTGAAGAATACTGTACTCACTGACACCTTGACTTTCTTCGCAATTTCTCTGTAGGAAAGACCAACATTCTTCAGTGTTATGATGGTCTTTCTCTCTTCCATTGTTAATTGCCCTTTTCCCAACATTTTTATAGCAACACACTACTTTCTGCAGTACAATACTTTTCAAATAATGCTCACGAGGGTACGGTACCACAGTGTGTTCCAACAATACTTTTATACAAACAGAGGGGGTTGTAAGTAATCCAGACAAGTTGGAACACCTGTGGGAATTGGTAGCACCAACTTTCAAAGCTTGATCAACCTCCATTGCTGCAGAACAGCTTTACGTTGTTTACCCATTTCTTGTTCCCTGAAAAGGCCTTTTGTAAAATACTGAAATGTACATTATTTTTCAGTTTTGGGTAACCTTACTTTTTTTAACCTCAGGCAGTTCACCACTTACATTTGTACCATTTCAAGCTAAAACCGGTAGTGTATATATATATATATATATATATATATATATATATATATATGAACCCTTTCACGTTTCGTATCCCTTCGTCGGTAACTATGTGGTTTGTCCAAGTGGTGTTGCCGTAGCTATCTGTCAAAGCTTATACTTTGATTGACTCATGATATTTCTATAGCATTATGACTTTTCTGCACTCATTGTTTTAGCAACACAGTCATTTAGTGTCCTGAAAATGTCAGCGATAATCCTGATAAACTATGAAGTGCTAAGAAGCCGGCCCAAATGGTGTATTATTAAATATTATTAACATATTTTTTTATATTTTAAGAAAAAATAAATAAAAACTTTAAAATAGTCATACCGGCTGTTCAGTTGAGAAACTTCACTTTAGCCGTCATGACACCTTCCCTCATGGCGATGACATCATAGGTAAATGACATCATGTGTGCTGAAAAGTGGCATGTTGCTAAAAGAAAGATAATGGTGTCAGAAGCTGAGAAGTGACTTCACGGGTTGCAGTCATATTCTGAATAGTTTATGAACAGCTGGGTGGAAAGAGTCAAACTGTTTGTCTGGTGGTTTTTACAGCAGGGAGGAAATGTGTGGAGGGCGCATCTGGACAACAAATCTTATCAGTAAATATAGCGTAAATGTATTGGAACTTGGTGATGACAGCACTGAAAGTAATATGTTGCTACAAAGAGCCTGGCAAGTGTCAGAGGTAAAATGTGTAATAATTTAAGCACACATAGTTTAAATATATTTTTATTTGATGTTCAGTACAAAACACAAAAAGTGGGACAGACTGACGTACTTTTTGTAATCTGACATACACATGAAGGACAGTGTGGCCTTCATGTGTCATTAGAATATTCAGAAATTTAAATGCATATTTGAATTTTGACAAGGCTGGTGGGGGTGATCACACATCGAGACAAGGTCAGTGACACACACAAACCCGAATGGAAAACATTTCAATTTCACACTTCATCTGTCGTAAAATATCTGTCCCGGCTATCCCCTAGACACACACACACACACACACACACACACACACACACACACACACACACACACAAACACACACCGTTGTCAGTCACTCACCATTGCACTGCTTTCCAGATTATTTGAAGTGCAATCGAATGGGATGGTGTGAAATGACACCTGAGCCAAAACTTTGCCTTCAAATACAGTTTCAAGGGGAAATGCCTGTTGAAGGATTTCCTCGTTTCCAAAACATGATGTACATGTTAGAGATTGTAGTTATTTCAAAGTAATTTAGCTGACAGCGAGTGCAACATTGGAATACGTTTCAATCTCTAAGAATCAATCAAGAAAACCCACAGGAGGTCAAAGGTCAGAGATCACAAGAATGTGAAGGAAGTTTAGTGAAAATAAATATAAGCGCTAATGAGGGAGTAGATGCATTGCAGTGTGTGAAAGATGTAACTTAGATCGTAGAACGTAGTTTGTTTTGTGAGTTATTTCAGTTTAATAAAGACCTCTAGCTAATTAATAAAAGGCTTTTTGGGGTCCCCATAAAGCACCGATTACAAAACAAATATTTAAACCTGCATTAAATGCCATGTTGTACTAAAGGCAACTGAAGAGTTGGGTCTTGGAAAACCTTGAAGTGAAGTGTATGAATAATTGTATACAATAATTGCTCATATTTTGTCATCTGTCCAATGGATTATGTCCATGTTTTGTCTGTGATAGCCCCTATGTGATTATCAGGCTCCTCAAAAAAATGAAACAAAAAGTTACTGTAAGTGGTGAATATTCAAACCACCTTAGTCTGAACCAGACGACCGGGTGTAGACACACCAGATCAATTATGACTTTGCACATGGGTATTTGCTGGATTTTTACTCTCCAAAACAAACATTGTAAATTTAACATAGCTGCTATCACTTTAGGTCTGCCCCCAACAGGTCTAATCGCATGCTTGGGGGAGTTTCTACGAGGGATGGGAAACGTATCAAATATTTACTGTCGGGTGCTAGCTAGTGGTGACATACACAGCATAAATTTAACATGGCTGCCGCAGAGACAAAAGGCAGGACTGTGAGAAGCACGCTTCCTGGAGTGTAGGCTCAGAGAGATAGAGGTCCGGGTTGGGGTAAGAAACAACGGATATAAAAGAGAGGGCCGTGGTGCCGCCGTTTGATCTCTGCTGTTTTGCTTTTAGCAGGTGGTGAGTTGAGGTATTGCATGTGTGTGTGAGTGTGTGCAGCCACTTGCATGCGACCACATTTGTTTGTGCATGTGTGTTAAGCTCCTTGCACGCATAGATTTTGTGTCTGTGTCTGTGTCTGTGTGTGTGTGTGTGTGTGTGTGTGTGTGTGTGTGTGTGTGTGTGTGTGTGTGTGTGTGTGTGTCTGTGTGTGCAGTGCCCTTGCATGTCTGTGAGTGTGTGTGTTTTTGCCTTAAATTACGGGCGCTGTTTGTTGAGTGGTCCAGTGGAGCGCACACATGACAGATGATGTAAATTATTAATTGCAGTCTTTCCTGTAGCTGAGTGTGGTGGGCCTTGTCCTCCTTCTCTCTCTTCTTTTTCCTTCCCTGGCTCATTCTCTTTGTCTCTCACTATAATGTTTTTCTTTCTTTCTCTGGATCAGGTCTTTTTCTCAAACATCAACCTAATTATTTCTCCGTCCAAGGTTCTCCCCACTTTCCCCATTTATATCTGCTATTTTACCACTCCCTCATTCACTCTCCATCTGTCTACATTTTTTATCCATTAACATAGGCCCAAAAAGAAAAGAAACTAAAAACATTTTAAGAGGATTTCGTAAGACCAATATAACCCATTCAATGCTAAGCTAGGTAAAAGACAAGCAATCTTTGCTACTATTGTGGGATTGATTCAGAATAAATGCATCAACAAGGATTTATGTAATCTTATCCGTGCCTTCAGTCTCTCCACCTCTAACTGTTCCTGTGCTGTCTGCTGCATCTCTCTGACACAGCGGTTTGACCTTTTAGGACCTGGTACAACTCATTTCCGTGCTGTGACACGGCCACTGTGCCAGCACTACAGGACTCTCTTTGAACAGAAAACTCCAAGACAGTGTGAAAGGAGGAATTAGAAGGACAAACCGCTACAGGGGCATGTATTAACGCCTGCCATTGTTCTGGCTGGAAACCTGTTTGAATATTAGCTATTACAGACTTCCTCCTGCTACCTGCTACCCACTGCATTGACTTTGATACTGTGAGCCAGTAATTTAGAATAGAGTACAACAAGGACTGTCTCAAGCTGGATTATTATTGTTTGCCTGTAATGTTGTACTATGGACCAGCAACCACCATGACATTTTTTAATTATAGTTGTAAGGTGTCGTAGCTCATTGTAGCCCTGATACCCTACTACACAGCCATTGGACCATTGTGTCTGTAGCCACCATTAGCCATATTTTCTCTGGTGTGTTCAACACTGTTGGCTCTATAGTTTGCCCTTATCACTAGCTGTTTCCGCCTGTTAAAGTGGTGTTGGCTGCATTCACACCAAATCAGGCATTGCAGAAAATAACACAGGATTGTGTGGCAGTATGGGTTTCAAAATGAAATGGCCCATTTGTGCCTCCATTGGGTTTTGTCTTTGTCACCGGTATGTTGTGTCATTGGCCACCACAGCGTGACGTCAGGTTGCGTTTCTCCAAAAGTTCATTCAACTTTTTGCTGCAGGGCTGTTTATTTTCAGCTTCCCCTGCGGTCCCCACCGCCCCAGCCTGAACGCAGTACTCACATGGTTTTTCGCTGCATCGCCTGATTTGGTGTGAATGTAGCCTAAAAGGCAGTCAGTGAGAGATAGTTAACTAACTGGCTGTTCAGCTGTTTAGTCTCTACATTTTCTTTTCCTCTTTCACATGTCAGGACCACAGACAACAGTGGAAAGCACAGCAACACTTAATAGCGTCAGTTGAAATGTTTTTTTAAAGATTATTTTAGGGCATTTTTGGCCTAAATTGATAGGACAGTTGTAGATGCGATAAGGACTGAGTCTTGGTACATGGGGTGCACGCTCTATCAGGTGAGCTACCAGGGCACCCCGGGTTGTAAAATGTTTGGCAATGTTAATTGGTGGGCAGATGTTCAACTTAATCACACCTGCATGTCACTGTATGTCTGTCTGTCTGAGGGAGAACAGACAATGATGCAGCAGAGAGGTATTTGATTCATCTGAGGGGTTTTTTCTCCATCCTAAAATGGAAGATAGGTGAGCAACTGTAGTTTACGTTACTTCTCACATTCACACAACACACTCTAAAGCTCTCCACTTTACCTTTCACAAACAGAAAAAAACAAGCGCTTTTTATTCTCCGCCTCTGCTGCCAGCTCAGACTGCATCACGCATATCGCACATTGAAAGGCTGCAGCTGCCCTCTGAGTGCCGCAACGTGTTCATTTCCCTACCTGCAAATGGCCTTTGCGCGCACACACACACACACACACACACACACACACACACACACACACATAGCCATCATGTGTATTGCAGGAGGTGACAACATACCTGCTGACGCTATGAGGAGGATAAGAAAAGAATTTCTTTTTACCTCACTGCAAAAATGTTACATCTCATTAATATTTCAGTCATCCGTGTCTCGCCATGGATATCTCCCAGCATGCACTGGGTGTTTTTCACAATATCCAGGAGTGAAAATTGTCCCTACAGTCATTTTCATCAGCTCTTCTAATCATTAGTTACATCCATCCTTCTGCTCAAACATCTGTCCATCCATTAACATGCCTTTTAATCCAAATTATTTTTGTTTTATCTTCCATTGCAGAAGAAAGTAATTCAGCAATGCATGCACAAAATCCAACACCCACCAACCTGATTGTGGACAAACAATTACGGGACTTTGTTACTGTCTGGTTGAAATGCTAGTTATAAGCTCAACCATTCCACCAACGTTATTGTTAAGACATGGACATGGATAAGGAGAAAGGTGGACCTCCATTTGTTGCTAAAATGTTGATCTATTTTCTAATCTTTGCTATGAACTTATATATCTATTTAGGTTTGTTTGAACTTCTATAATTATTTGGTCAAAATTGTGATAAAATAAGTAGAATATATAATTTGTCACATCAAAACATATGATTTTATTTAATCAATTTAAAGCACTGTTTTTTAAGCAACACTCTATAGTGCTATCATGTCTTTTTTTATGTCTTTTTTAAAATATTTTTTCCATTTCCCAAATCAAAAATGTATCTCTGCATCCGGCTGGGCCGTCTGACTTTGGACCGGGGGAGGGGGGTTGAGGTTTGGCAGGGCAGGGAAAGTGGGCAACCCTGCTCCATGACCCATCCCCCAACCCCTGCCCCACCCCACCTCTGCTGGTGGGTGGTGGCAGTAGGAGAGCACCCTATCCTGGGTACCGATTACCTGTTTACTTTTTCATGAGGCCACTCAGCTGGGTGGCCTCACCGTCTCCTTCTCCTCAGCTCATCTAGTCCGTCTATCTTTATTTAAAGTCCTGCATTAGAAGACCCAAAACTCACTGGCAATAAATGTACAAAATGTTCCTCACAGTTTGTACATTTCACGTCTTGTTGTGTTTCAAAGGTCAAAACCTCCTTTTCTAACTGGTATGCATCTTTATATCTCCATCTACTACTTTGTCATCACACTTGGTAATAAATAAAAAATACTTGCTTTTGACCCTGATTCACCTCGTCAATGGACTCCATGGAAAGTAGTAGTACTCTTTACCTTATTGCTTCATGGTAAAGTTGTTTATTTTGAAGATGTGTTGGAGGTGTGCTAGTCACAAAACACAATAAGAGCCTGTCACCTACAGCCATTTTCAGCTCACTGTGGATGCTTCACTTTATATTCATCACTGCAATATTTAAAACTGATCTGCTGACTAAATAGTGCAAACCAAAATATGTCCATATGTGATTGACCTGTGTTTATTGAGGAATAATATTATTTGACTGTTCAGTTCGGTTGTTTCCTCAGTCTCCTTATACATCGAGCAAATATGAAACAGAAACAGACCTAAACAAAAACAAAATGGCAAAGAAGGATTTGATGGAGAAAACTAAATTCCAAGGTTGCTCCGTAGTTCTACAAACTCTATCATCCATGAGATTGATTTTACAACCTGAAAAAGGCAACGCTATGGTGGAGTTGGTGTAGACTTGAGTACGATTGTATCTGAGTGTGTGCTTGTTTGTGTGTGTTTGTGTATAAGATAAACTGTAGCCAAGAATGTTTGCCAGTGTGTATGCAGAAAATATGGATTCTTGCACGAGTTCAATTTGCCTCTCTTTTTCCTAAAATCAAACTGGCTCGATAGAAAGAAATGCCACAGCAGGTCAACAAAAGCTGGACATTACAATAGTCGTGAAAGCAGCAGCTTAGCATTAGATTTTAGTAGTTTTTTTTACTGAGTGTTTACCTGATGAACTGGCAATTGAGAGTAGCTAGCACAATGCATAGTTTGCAATTTGGCAGAACTTTCCATTGCTGGAACATAAATTGTAGAGAAACTACTTTGCAGTGTATGCGCCCTTAGAAGTTATAACACTCATCAAATAGTACAATATATTTATATTGATTAAAATGTTTAATTGCGATTAATCGCATTGGTGTCCTAGTTAACTCGTGATTAATTGCACAAATTGAACAAGAACAAAGACCGTCTCCCACCCTCTGCCGTCTCAAGGAAAACAAAACAAACAAACAGAAACCACACCATGCCTAATTACTCTCCTCTAGTTCTTGTGGGGCTGAGGTCATTAGGTCTGATATTTGTGCTGCTGCACTTTCTCATAAGCTGATAGTTGATGATTTGGCTTTGTTGATCCTTGCTGTAGAGAGCTCAAGCATAACCATGTCCAGAAAATACACTTCTCCACTGTTTTAAACAAAGCGAGTGAGGGGGGAGCTAGCGTTGAGCTATCATTTTCTTGGTTGCAGTTGAGTCGCCTAGCCAAATTTTCCTCTGTCTCCCAAGCAGGTGTAATTTAGAGTCGTCATTAAGTAACAAAACAATCGGGTCAGTAGGAACTCGTCATCCTATCACATCAGATATTATTGATGTGGTTTTATTCCAAAACTCATGCACCTGTTCACATTCCCAGACCATGTGGGAATGTTTGTTCAGCTTTGCAGAAAGTACAATAGGAAGTGAGAATGACTTTAGAGACGTATCTCTTCTGAGGAGTCCAATATGTCCTATGACAAATGTTGAAGTGGATATACTGGTGATTTGGATTTTTGGAACAGTGGAAAACTGTCTCCCAACTAATTTGTTCCCCTCAGGGCTCAGCTCTCATTCCCATTTCTTTACTATTGGGAGTTCTCCTATGGATACTTGCATCAGTTTAGCATAAATCTTGGACACTAATCCTCTCACATGAAAATCAACAAAACATTTAATGACTGGATGCGCCTCAAGACCGTTTCCCCATGGCACTCCATAGCATTTTAGTCTTGTGGAGAGAACCATCTGGAAGGGCTTTGAAACTCAACTTGCCATTCAAAACACCCTTTTATTTATCCATTTCTGCTCAAGGAGCTTTATTTCTGCTAGCCCTCCACTTCCATTCATGATGTACTCAGACCCATAAGACCGCTCCCGTTTCTCATCTCGTCTCCACTCCAAATGCGTGTGCGATAAAAAATGTTTTTATTAAAAGGAATTTGCGTTAACTCGTTATTAAAGTGTTGTTTTTGACAGCCCTAATTGACATTATACAGTTTTTAAAACATTTCAATAATTACAGGCAAATAAACTTTGTACAACAAAGCCAAATAATTATCTTTAGTTTCGAGACCCACTGAAAATTTCAATTACGCTGTCCAAGACCCTGTGTAATATGCACACTTATGTTTAAACTGATTTTTCCTCCACCACGAGTCAAATTTAGATTATTTTTGTTGTTTTATGTGATGATAATGAAGAGGAAACTACAAAGAGTATTAAAAATAACCTCAAGACTCAAACTTTAACATATTTACAAACAAATAAATACAGCAAAGTTTTACAGTTGGACACACAGTCAAAATTCAACTGTCTTATGAACAAAACAACCAAGACAGGTGACGGAAAAACAGACAGAAAATGATCATAGTGGAAGTGAAAGTAACCAAAATGCACACCATCATTCGTCTGCACATGTACGTGAGTGCGCACACAAACACTGACAGACTCCAACAGACAGAAAGAAGAGCAGTGCATCTATTGATTTCTGGATGAACATCGATCACATGCACAATTAATTGTTCTTTGAGGCGTAGCAGCTCCGATCATCATCCGACTTCAGGTGGAGATCAATACAGAGAGACGAGAGGGTGGAGGAGGGAGGGTATAAAAACATCTAAACTTGTTTTCCAGTCAGGGCAGAACAGCAGTGTTTCATATACTGAAAGTACCATAACTTCTAGGTGAAACAAGCATTCTGAATGTAAAAATACTGCATCACAAGTAAAAATCCTGTATCAGTCATTTATATATCTTGTGTTGCATTTTAACATGGAACACCAAATTAAAGACTAAATGAAAGTTTGGCATCTATGCTGCATAGTTGTACTTCTGTCCTTCCTTATATTGACATGTTGTTTACCTTATTACAAAGCATTACCCAGATCTAACCACCACTACACCAGCTGCTGCTGTCACCTAATATTAGATGGGTTTCCCCACCCTTGCTGCTACATAACAAGCCGCACAGTCAAATTAATCACAGCTAAGACAGAATAAAGTCTGAAATCCCTCCCTATTTACAGCATAGAGCACTACATTTACACAAGAGCACATGTATGCAAAAAAAGAGGCTTATATTGTTAATTTCTTTGGATTGATTTAGCTATGAAAGAGTGTATGTGTATGTGTATGTAAGAATGTCTTTCAGTGTTTAATTCCTCTGTTTGGACTTGTGCATGTGTGTCTGTGAGAGAAAGCTGGTCAGTGTAGTGTGTGTCCTGTATTTGCACTGAATTCTGACTCCTAATATGTATGTGTGAGCGTGTCATTCCCTCAGTGGTTGTGTGTATTGCTACACTGTGTTGTATTGATTAGTTAGCACACTGTTGCCTCTGCCTATTCCAGCTAAATGGGAAATTAAAGACAACTGTCACACAATTCTGCACTGAAACTCCATTAATTATTCAGCCTTCCTCCCTGGTCAACTGTAGTTCATACACACACACACACACACACACACACACACACACACACACACACACACACACACACACACACACACACACACACACACACACACACACACACACACACAATCTTCACTTCATAATGAAGACCCTGAATAATAACAATCAAATTATAATAATTCACACAGACATGTAAACACAAGAAGACTCAGTAACACACACACACACACACACACACACAAAATACAGAATACCAACACATACTAAGGAAATAAGGAATACAAACACATGATGAGGTCATGAGCTGTTGGTCATTATATTGCGTGTGTATATTATATTTGAACATCTGACTAAGGACTGTAGTAAAATGTGCTAAACGGTTGCCAACACAATTACCATGGAAGGTAGCAAACACAGGATTTCCTGCAGCTGTTCACAGTGGAGCTCAGGCTGTTCTCATTCAACGTTCGTACTTATACCTGCGAAAAAGTAATGTATTACTTGATTCGTATATATAACCCACATATTCAGACGCCAGGACGTGCAGAGGTGCCTCCTAGGAGGAAGTCAGGCGACGTAGTATAAAGAGTGACCACCCACGTCCGTGTAGGAGTCGATGGATGGCGTCAAACACACACAGGACTTTCATCCCGGAGACCGGACTTCCTGTCCAGTGTATAACCAAGTTCAACGTTGACTTATTTTCACAGATTTTTGTTACATAACTTACGTACCACGATCTATTCATAAACCTATAAAAATTATTCCGTTGCTTAAACAGGTTTTGCACTGCAGGGGCTTGCACAGGCGCTCTGATCGCTCATGTTGTTGGACATTTGTAGGATAATACACGTAAATTTGTGCATGACTTTTCATAAGATATTATACGAACCAATGTATGAGGATACGTTGCAGAGGTGGACCGCCTTCTCTGAGTCAAGGCATTAAGTACTTTCATCAGTTGGAAGACAATTCAATATTATCAGTATTGTGATGATCGTTGTGTTATCATTTTACACAATTCTGCTGTCTCACTGAAAGTTGTGTAAGATATGTAGTTGTAACACAGTTTGTTCGTTGAAACTTTTTGCCAATTTTATGATATATTACGCTATCAGAAAAATAAATGTTATTAATATTATAAAACTTGCCATTGAGTATCTAAATTGTTCACAAAGACGAGATGCTGTCAGGATCCACGCTTTTTTATGGTCAATGTTGGAGGCGTGTGAAACAGTCGGTCAAAATCAGGATCTGTGGAGAATAACTCGCAGACTGGCAGCTCGGCTGGTCAAGCATCACTAGAAGTTAGCTTGAAATTCACCATCTCAGCTCCTACTTTAACATGAATAACTCCATGTTGATCGCATTAATGACTCTGATCAAAGGCTCATTTTAGAGACAAACAAAGCCACATATTGCTTGTTGAGGTAAGGTAAGAACAAAACTTTACAAGGCAAATCAAAAGACAACCTTAATACAACATAAAACTTAAAAACTGGAGCCTTCGGGGCAAATGAGATCAGTGCACTGTAGCAGAGTGGTTGTGAAGACAGACTTATCGAGTGTAGTTCAAATATGGCCAGAAGTCATAATTGAAATCTATCCAGAATACCATCGACCTGATTAATAAGGTGGCTGATGGCAAAGCCAAAGATCTTAGGCTCATGCTTATTTTCAGCTTTTGGCTTAAAAGGTAATGTGTACTCAGTAACTAAAAAAATTCAGGAGACTGAAACACAAACAACGAAGAGAGAGACAGAAATTTTAAGAATCCCCACTCCCCCTTTTCCACAAACTGAGCAAAAAACCAAACCAAATCTCCAATGACTCTCTGTGAAATTCAAATTCTCCCCCCAGCCGAGCTCACTAGGGAGGAAAAGAGGTATGGATGATGGAGTGGAGGACGGCTGAATGATCGGAAGATATGGGGATTAAAGGAAGACATGGCCAGGAATGATGTGAATGACGACGATGTAAGCGACGTGGCGCCAAGCCTCTGTCAGCGGGGACGGAGCATCCATGCTTACAAATCATCTATAAAAGAAAAGAGAAACATGAAGAGTTGGTCAGAGAAATGGGGGACTGAAAGAGGCGGAAGGAAGGAAGGAAGATGAGTAGGTGGAAGATGTGACTGAGGACAACAGGAAGTGAGAGGATCCGGGGAGACAGAGTGATAAAGAGAGTGACGACGACAGCAAAGTCCTAATAATCATCTCTTTCACTTATCTCCCTTTCACAACAAATCTCTCTCCTCTTTCTCCCTCTCTATCCCAACCCCCCTCCCCTCCTTTCCCTCTCTCCATCTCCATCTCCATCTCTCTTCCTCCACCAGGCTTCCAGATTCAGAGGCGAAGCTCCATCTGATCAATAATAGATGTTGCTGTCTCCTACACTGCTGGAGAAGGGCCGGTACATTAGGTAATGCAGGGGCTACATTTAACTGGATGGGCTTGTTAATGCGTCCCGCTGGGGAAACACCCTCCCAACGCCACCCCACCCTCTGTATTTCCCCCCTCTTGCAACAGACACACACAAACACATGCACACACTAACTCACTCATCCAGAAACCCCGCCTGCTCCCTCACCCGCCACCACGCAATGCAACTTTTTCCATGGAGGGAGGAACAGGAGGAGGAGTTGAGGCAGCGTTTGTGGATCAAAGCATGTTCCATGTTGGTGTAGCCACACTTCTGGATGGCATGAGGAAAGTTGTATGTGTGTTTTAGGGTGGTGGGTATTGTTAGGTGGTGCTCTGGTCATCTCACAACACTATGATTGTTAGTTAGTGAAGCAAACTGGTCATGAGTCTATATCCACGTGTCCCTGTGAGGCTTATTGTTAAGAAAAACAAACTTTTAGATAGAGAGATTTTTATCTGCTTGTGGCGCTAGAGGAAAAGGCGGCGAATCACCAAAGTCATTAGGATTCATCCTCTGGCGACCATGAATGTCTCAATCCTATCTACCTCCTACACTTTGTCTCCTGAGTTATTCCTGCCTCAGGGCACTGCTTACCCTGTGTCTTTCTGCCTTATGAGGATTCCCTCATTGTTGTCTATAAATGTCAGAAACCACACTGAACTATAACGTGTTTCCCTGTTTTGATTTCTTTATTCTGCGCCTTCATCGCTCATCGTTGCACCAAAAACTCCACAGGACAGATATGAATGCATAAAAGATAAAGAGACATTCCCTGAAAATGTGTCGGTGTGATGCAATATGCATGCAGTTGTTCGGATGCATCATGTCTGCACATGCTGTGCAGCAAATATTATGTTAGAATATGTGAATCAGTCACGATGGATCTATAGTTTTGCATTTAAGATGAAGATTGAAGCAGGAGAGCGGTGATACTAATTTTAATTGGACAAACCCTCTCATCCAAAGCACCAGGCCATGCAGTGATTGATCTTTAGTAAGAGTGGGAAATAAAACTGAGTTACATATAAATAAACGCACGTCAGTATTGAATATGAGTCAAATACAAACTGGCCTCATAATGAAAGCATGTTTACCTTAGTAAAAGTGCCAAACAGCAGCTCCATTACCTTGTTCTAGTTCTGCCTGCAGAGCCTTGTAAAAAAAAGTAGGTTTGGAAATTTGTGTTACTTGTGCTTATTTATTTTTATGTATTATTATTTTACGGATTTTATTTTTTAAGTACTTGAATTTACCTGGATTATTTTTAACTTAAGCTATTTTGTAATTAATTAATTTTTATTTATTTTATTGATTGGATGAACTATAATTTGCCTAAAGATGATTATTTAGTATTTTTGTCCGTCTGATTGAATGCTTATGTTAAAAAATAAATCAGACGTTACTCAACAGTTACTCAGTACTTGAGTAGTTCTTTCACCGAGTACTTTTTTACTGTTACTCAAGTAATTATTTGGATGACTACTTTTTACTTTTACTTGAGTCATATTATTCTGAAGTAACAGTACTTTTACTTGAGTACAATTTTTGGTTACTCTACCCACCTCTGGTCCTGTCACTGGTTTTCTTAAATAAGCTTCATCCGAGTTGTAGTTGACTTCTGCCATTACATTTATACGTCCAAAGTATTTTAGAAGAACTAGATACCAGATTTTTTTTTTTTTTTTTTTTACAGAGAATTCCACCTGTAGGTTTTAAGGCCCTTGAACTGGACCAACTGTCAGTAATCTAACACTGTTGATTCCGAAAACGAGCAGGACTTTTACCTATGATATCTGGGATCTCACTTCACAACCCTTATTTTTAAAATCTTCTAACTTCTATGGCAACAAGAGGTGACTGATTTTAAAATCTCTGCTTATAAATTGGGTTACAGCGGTGTCAGTAATAAACTGTAGTTATACATCACAACAATGTTCACCAAACAGCTGGTATGGAGTGCTTTATATCCAAAGAAACATGGGAGATTGAACAACTTACTGCTGTTTGTTCTTTAATGTAACATTTCTGGCAGCACAATTTAAGCACCAATAGGGGGAATTTGTGGTGAAAGAATTGGAGTAGACTGGATAGTTTGTGATTGAAGATGATAAAATGGATGTATTTTTACATAAAAATCTCTCCATGTGGAAATTTATGCCTGAGGACTCAGGGCTGCGCCACATCTTCTTGTCACTTTTCTCTATTTGAGAGGCCCTCGCTGGCCCCTCTCAGCCCCGATTGGCCCCAGATGAAAACCATGATTGGTCCTCTGTGGGAATTTTAAAGGGCCCTCAATTAGGCGTCCATGGAAGTGCCTGTTCATCCCCATTCTGCATGCGGGCCTCGGCTGGGGTCCTGAACCCGAGCTCCGCTCAGCTCTCTTTAACGCGGCATCTGGACTGCCGGGGCGACGTGCATCATATGCAAAAGAGAAGAAGAGGAGGAGAGAGGCAACGAGCAGGAAATGAGAACAGATTGTATGAATATATGTGCATGTGTGAGAGAAAGACTTAGAAAGCCCAGTGAGCATTTTCAGGACAGTGTTGTACTGAAAGAGACCTGAAATCAATGTTGGAGCAAAATGTCTGCAAAAAAATAAAAAAAATCCATAAATGAAAAAATAAACACATTTCTAGTGTATACTTTGTCATGTATGTTTTCTTTTGCTTTTTGCTTTAACATTAAACCAAAGGTACACAAAACCTTACATTAAAGTGTAACTACTTTTATCAGAAACAGTTTTGTTATGACATAAAAGACATTATCGTCCCGATTTTATGAAGCAATGCAGGTGGCAGCTACATTTCACTATGGCAGCAAATGCATTTTCGTCCAAAATGTATTTGACAAAGCAAACAAGTAGTATATAAATGCATTTTGGGAGCAGGGTATAACATCAGAATATCCCAGAATGCTAAGTGCTGTTGCTTCTTGTGTAAATAGCTTCAGAACATAAAGGTTTATGCGACTAGTTGGTGATTTACTTTATTCAAAACTGTTTTTTCAACAAAGGTCTATAATGATATTCAATGATGTTTGGATGGAAACCGCAAATTTGAGAATCACCTCAGAAATTAGTGAGGGGGGTAGACAAGAAAGAGATGATGGAGTACGTAAGACGAGGAAGAGAAACACAAAAGAGGGAGAAAAAGGGTGAGGAGAAGAGGGAGAGGAGATTTAATGTGGCCTCCCCCCTTCAGTTGATGGTTAATGACTCTTGATGGGCAAGGGAAACATGAGGAGAAGGAGAAGTGAGGGGTGAGGAAGGGTGGCAGGTGTGACTGTCATAACCAATATCAGACACACACCTCGTGCTCACACGCCCACACGCCTGCACACACGCACACACACACACACACACACACACACACACACACACACACACCACAACTTCCTTCTTGCCTCCTTCTCCTCTCCTGCCACCTCCTGTCTTTTTCTGTCACTTTTTCACTCTCCAACACCTACTTTCCTCCTCTCCTATTCACCTCATCTTTCATCCCTCAAATCCTTCCCCTCCTCCCCTCCATTTTTTACTCTCCTTTTTTCCTAGTCATCAGCCCACTTTCTACTCTCCTACTTCCCCCTCGTCTGTAACCTCCCTCCATCATCCATCCGACCTGCTCGGCCTCTCCTATGCTTCTTTTATCCTTTCCTTCTCCATCTATCCTTTTTCCATCCTCCTCCTCCCTCCCTCTGTTGCTCTTTCACCCTCTCCACACTTGTCGTCCCGATTATGCAGATGAGTGTTTGTGGCGGGGCCCTAAAAAGCAGATTAGGGCCAGGGAGCCTCTTGATTGTGACATGGCTATTCCACAGAGGCCAGCATTAGGGCAGCATTAGCACATGCGTGTGCGTGTGTATGTATATGTGTGTGTGTGTGTGTGTGTGTGTGTGTGTGTGTGTGTGTGTGTGTGTGTGTGTGTGTGTGTGATATTCAGTGAAGTCGCCCATCTCCATCCCTTGTTTTCCCTCATACCTAACATGGTGCTGGTGGTGTCTACATGGACAAGTGTGTGTTGGATGCTTGTGTCTGTGTGTGTTTGTAAAGTAAGCACGTATGTGCATGTGTGTGTATAATCATATGTGTTTGTCTAAGCATGTGAAAGGGCAGGAGACGGAGAGTACAAGACGGCAAGCCACTTAGTGAGGGCCCATATGTGTGTGTGTGTGTGTGTGTGTGTGTGTGTGTGTGTGTGTGTGTGTGTGGGTGTGTGTTCAGTGTCCCGGGACAGGTCTTAATGGGGAAACATGGCCGTTGGACACTGGACAGAATGAAAGTGGTACTACTGCCTGTTTTGGGATGCACACACACACACACACACACACACACACACAGACACAAAATGTATATTCCTCGCCTTAAATGTAATACGCTTAAGCCACACTTAATATCCAACCTTTTTTTTGTTTTCCTGGAGTCTCCACTGGTTGCCTGATGAGGCGTGGAGGTCACATATTTGCTGACAGTATCTAGATATTTACCTCTTTGTCATTCTGCCTGTCCATTCATACATGTCTCTGTCTGCCCATCTGTCTGTATTTCTGGGCATCTGTATGTTTTTCATTCTTTCTCTCTCTCTCTCTCTCTCTCTCTGATATTTTTCGACCTCTCTCTGCCAGCTGCAGAGCTGCCCTACTTTCAGAAGTCTGCCGTCTTTGCATTTGACAGCATGTTTAAAGGAAATTAATATTTCAGCTGGCAAAGAAACGAAGGCTTCCATCTGATGTGTTTATCTCTGCTCGTCAGATGGGTCAGAGTGGGGTGTGAACATACTGTACGAATACTGACGCAGCTTGATTCTGAATTTGACAGGCCTCTTTTTTATTTCACTAAATCCCTGCAACAGAGGAAAGAAAAAGCCAAATTCGTCAGAGATTAGATTAGAAGGGAGGCAATGACACCGCTGAACATAGCTTTAATTTTTCAAACAGACTCGGCCCATTAAATTTGCAAGTGCCCGTCTCACTTTGCAGACAATGTTTAAATATTGTAGCTGTTTTAATTCAGAAGCCTTGACCGTTTCTCCGCCATCCACGATCTTGTACTTGAAGAAAGACAAGTGGAGGAGAGAGGCAGATAAGTCTGTCTTACCTCTGTGCATAAAACTGACTCTATCATGTCGCATCCTCTTGATGGCTGCTGATTCTGTTGACAAGACACAGATGAGTAGCATAACGTATGCAATGTGTAACTGCTTCTAAAGCTGCAGCATGCAACTGATTTTACATTCAAACAATACAGAAATAAAAGGCTTTGTTATATGTCTATTATCGTCAGTCGATGACTAGTCTATATCCACAACGTTCCACTTCCGAGATTGTTCAGAGGCCTGTCTTTCATTTCGGCAGGTACCTTCCGCTTTCTTTGTGTTGGCATATTAAACTCCGGTCGATTTCTGAGGACTATGGTTAACTGCTCATCAGATCTCTGCAGGGTAAATCGAGACAGCTAGCTAGACTGTTGAATCTGAATCTGAGTTTTCTGTTGCACGACTAAAACAACCTTTGAACGTCCACATGTTCCACCAAAACATGTTCCTTCCCGATGCTATTTTGCAAAGGCACCGTTGCTCCGTCCGGCGATTGTGATTGGTTTAAAGAAGTGCCAACAAACCAGAGCACGTTTTTCTCCCATCTCGGAATGCTGTGTGGACTAGCCAGACCTTCTTCCGTAGCGCTGTGGAGGAAGGTCTGGCAATGCGAGGCTAGTCGATGACTCTTTCCAAAGATGTTAGAGCCGGTGCTTGATTGACAGTTCATTTGTACACATTTAACGATGCGGATAACACTTAATGGGGGAAAAGAATCTCCGTTGCGACATTCAGTTGAACCTCCCTCTCGCAGCTGCTCTCTATCTACTTGTAAACTAGCAGTCTCTGCAACCAGGTAAGCCCCACCTACCGCCAGCCTGACAGGCAATAGGAAAGATGGTGTGCTGTGACACTGCTTATTTAAAAGAAAAGAAATTCTGTTAAAATCAGGTACGTTTGTTTTGGAGAGGAGACCTCTGCAGATAATTTGGCTTCTGGAAAAAACCTCCTGAAAGATGAACACTGAAGGAATCCTACCTTGGAGAAGCTGACTGCAGTGAGGGCAATGCTTTATCTTTTGTTACAGTTTTTTTCGATTGCTAAACGACAGTAGGCACAACTGGAGTCACATGTGCAAAACGCTAACTACAGTCTGCACAGCAGCAGTTCATGTGGACCAAACTCTATTTTGTTTTTCATTGCTTGAACACAGTTTTCAAAACTCTACACACTTATCCCATGACTTTAACCACAATGTGCACAACACTGTAGACTTACAGCACTTTGTTCAAATGCTAACACACTGCTGTCAAAACTGTTAACCACACATTCAAAACAGAATAGATTTCAGTCTGGTGCCTATCAAACACTGCTGATTGCAATTTTAGCTGAAGGCCTAAGCAGGTGTCTTGTTTTAGGCTAGTTAGTGAACATATACGGTATTTATACAGAGAAAGCTCAGAAAGTCTTTTTTGTAATACAAACACCAAATAAGAATGAAACAATTATACACTGTACCGTTTGAGAGAAACAGGTAAAAGAGCAAAGATACCAATATGTCCAGGTAAGATGTCTGAGGTTATATACACAGCTATAAAAAAAAGTGAAAAACACTATATCTTTACAATAGTAAAACTGCGTTCTTACTGTTTTTCAGAAAGTAATGGAGGTGAAAGCAATAGAAACACCACATTCATTTGTATTTAGAGATGATGCAGACATCCAATGTGATGAAGAAAACTTGCCACATGATGCTGGAGAGAGGCAGGATTAGTCACACTATTCTTTGGTACTGTTACGTATGTACCTTTAGTTTTTTTCCCCAGAAATTCCATAAATTACTAGAGACAAAATACTTTATTGAAGAAAACTGCTGATTTTCATTCCTTCTTGTTTACCTTGTTTTTCGTTAAATAAACTGTTGTGTAGTGTCAAGTCACTCAAATTCTTCAAACTGTAAAGATGAAAAAGTTTGTAATTTCTGTATTGGTGTTTGACGCTAGTGTTTTTACCCTCAGTGTGTTCTGAGTGACAGTGTGTGTTATCTCAGTGAGGATTGTGCATAGTGTTTGGCTGCACTGAGCCTGTTTTGAGACGTGTGTTAAGAGTTGTGTTGCTTTGAATGAGTTTTGCAGGTGATGTGAACTGTTTAGCTCAGGTGACTGTTGGTAGTGCAGACTGTAGTTTGAGTTTTGCACGTGACTCCAGTTGTGCCCACTGTCGTTTAGCAATCGGAAAAAACTGTAATACATATATTTTGATTTCCATATTTCTTGATCCCTGGGTTATCATTGTTCATATTATTGTTACTCTCACCTCATCCCCTGGACCGCTCGGGGAATGTAACACACGCAAATGGACATTTATTGTGCTCAAAAACACACCATACAACACATTAATGTTTACACATTCACTTTTAGCTACTCACAGCAACACAGACACACACTCCTGTATACATATTGAACTTCAAAAGACCTCTGTTTTATGGTTTCCTACAAGGAAAAATAAAGTATTCCACACACAATACAACACAGTCTTTCTTCTCCTCAGACCTCACACTACACACCTGAGCCTCCCTAAGAATGCTCAATGTGTGTGTGTGTGTGTGTGTGTGTGTGTGTGTGTGTGTGTGTGTGTGTGTGTTTGTGTGTGTGTGTGTGTGTGTGTGTGTGTGTGTGTGTGTGTGTGTGTGTGTGTGTGTGTGTGTGTGTGTGTGTGTGTGTGTGTGTGTGTGTGTTTGTTGCTTTGAAACCTGGTGTGTTCCCATCACTCCACACTGCTGGTTTGCCTTCAGATTAAAGATTCATCCTGGCCGTGCAGTCAGACAGCTCAAAGACACAAACAACTGACTGATTTATTTTTATTTTTTATCTGAATTAGTAGCAGATAGAGGTCTCATGGTCAAATAGTTTTATCTGACCTGAAAAGCACCTTCCATTATCTTGAAATGGACATGGACCTGTAAAATCATTGCATTGCGCACATTTTTCGCTCAAGTTGAAACATTTCGAGTTGCATGGGAGCATATTTAACGGTACTGCACAAAAAGTTTGCATCACGTTTGCTCTGAACACACCTTAGGTCGCTGTTTATTTCCCGCTTCTTACCTACAGTCAACGTTGGTTTCATTTAATCCAAACCATGATCTTTCCCTAACCCTTACCAGCTGAAGTTTGTGCCTAAACCAGCCTGAACTAAAGAGCGGTCAGATGACAAAACTGTGATTTAGAAGGCATTGACGAATGATGTCGTCCTGCCGATAGGGCTGTCAGATCAGAAACGGCTTATGTTTTTCTCTCTGGAGGGAAGTTACAAACAGTGTATTCAGTGGTTTCATTTGACTTGTTGACAACATTGGTTTGTTAAAAAGCCAAGAATCTGATCTCACAACTGACTATTCTGCCACCTTGGTCGTATTTTGAACATCATCTCAATTACTACTTGTCATTATAGAAGGTGATAACATAGGATAACTAATGGATTTTAGCTTAGAGAAAGTATTGTGTGGGTCTTCAGGCATAGTACAGAAAAGAGTAGGGCTGATATTATATGGTAATGTATGGTAACAACAGTAAAGCATAGAGGGTGGCCCCACAGGCCACAGCCTCAGACCGTCACACCGATCCTAATTAAACTCTATTAACCCTCAGCCATCTCTCTCACCTCCCTCCACTCTTCGCCTCTTCTGTCCATTAGCAGGCAGTCTTTGAAACAAACCTGCACTGGCATAGAGAGATGCTCTATGAATAGCGATGTGCAGCCACGTCCACTTACCGTCTACCTTCTTGTCCCGTTTTAATTAACTGGTGTCCGATGTCGAGGTGAGGAGGAGGAGGAGGAGAATCTTAAATTCTGAGTGAAAAGGAAAAAAGGCAGATGAGGAGGAAGGAGGAGTGAAAAGAGGTGAGAGCGGTAGCCAGGAGAAGAGAGAGATGGAGAGAGAGAGGGGCGAGCAGGGTCGTCCTCCCTGCTAATTTGCTGACATGGGGGCATCGGGGAGGGCTGGCCTCCTAATAAGATTGTTTCTTGAAGGAGCAGAGCGAGCTGCGAAAGGAACAAAAGTAACTGTGCCCCGTGAATCCTGTAGTCAATTAGTCCGTATCAATAATTAAAAAGCATTGTCTGCGCAGGGGCAGGGACGGCGGATTGAGTTTCCCTCCACCAGGCTGGATTGTTATGACAAGCAGTGCCTACATAATGATATTAGCCATTAATAATTCACCGTTGGACCCACGTTGCTGCAGGTGACAGGAGGCCTGCGCGCTCAGGCAGCCATCAGTAAGTCGACTCGCCAATTATCAGAGGTCAGGAATCAGGAATCAGAAATGGAAATTGAAATTTGTTCTGGGTGGCTGTGTGTGTGTTTGAGGTGTGTGTTGAATGTGAAGAGGTGAATTTGATATTGTGGAGGCATGCAGGCAGCAGAAATACTCAATGCGTGTGTGAGTCAGAGGTGAAAAAGTACACAAAGCCTTTAAGTATTATTCACAGTGTTGGTCTTATTTTTGTAGTTTGAACTCTTTTCACTGATTATAACATTGTACTCATCAAAGTCATTGCTGAGATCTAGATTGTAACCTTACATTACACTCATTAAGCAGAGACTTGTCCAAAGTGACTTACAATGAATAATTTTGGGGATTCAGATTCTTGCACCAGGAACATGTTTTTTTATTTTTATTTTATTAGTTTATTAAGTTTATTTCAAGCCCAGTTCAGCTATACAGCTAATTTACATCTGTGGTCCCTGGGCAAGGGAGATAAAAGGACAATATAGACAATACAGACAATACTATCAAAACAGATAGAAACTTAAAAACAAACAACGTATAACAAGCAGTTCATAATGTATAAACCAGTATACAAAAATATATAAATTCCATGTTATAGAAAGATCAATGATCACATAGTTGTTTCACCTTCATCCAAGTCTTTAAGGACATTTTAAAACAGCTGGACAGTAGGAGCCAGGAACTTAAGTAAAAGTAGCACCAGATAACGGGCTGTGACTTTGACATTCCTACTTTCTATTGCTGATATTTTAAATCTTACTATTATGGGCAGCAGTAGCTCAGTGGGTGGAGACTTGGTCTGGGAACTGGAGGGAGTACCGAGTGTGGACTGGTAGCTGGAGAGGTGCTGGTTTACCTCCTGGGTTCTGCCAAGATGCCCTATATCAAGGCACCAAACCCCCAACTGCTCGGGGCACCCTTACTTTGACATCCCTAGATTTAATGCAGTGTGTGTAATGTGTGTAATAATAACAAAAAATTGAATTTCTTCTTTGGGATTAATAAAGTATGTCTTCTTCTTGTTCTTTGATTTTATATTTGTGTGTGTGTGTGTGTGTGTGTGTGTGTGTGTGTGTGTGTGTGTGTGTGTGTGTGTGTGTGTGTGTGTGTGTGTGTGTGTGTGTGTTTTGCATCTCAGAATGTGGGTTGAGATGATTGACAGGGAGGTTGAAGCCTCACTGGCTTCTCAACAACTGTGACATCTGTGCTGGTAAAGAGGGCACAACAAAGAAGAAAGATGCTGAGTGGTACAGTGTGTGTGTGTGTGTGTGTGTGTGTGTGTGTGTGTGTGTGTGTGTGTGTGTGTGTGTGTGTGTGTGTGTGTGTGTGTGTGTGTGTGTGTGTTTGAGGGGGTAAGTGTTTTGGTGCAGAAGAGAAGACAGATGTGGTGTCTATGTGTGCCAAACCACCACACACACACACACCAACCACATGTCTGTCTTCGTCTCCTGTCCCAGCAGGCCTTGCTGTGGACACACATAGTGGACACTGCCTGCTGATCAGGTCGGTCTGCTGGGCCCTGTGGGAGAGCTGCGCATCCAGGCCCCCTGTCACATCAACGGATGCTGGGATGACAGGGTCCCCAAGGTTCCTCCGGTGAAGCCCCACATCTGGACTCAGCAGAGGGTATTTTTCTCACTGTCTGTCATCTTTTCATTTTTATTTATAAGCTTTTACTTTTAGAGAATCATAAACAAAAAGTAAACAAAATAAAAAATAAATACAAAGATGATGAATTTTCCTGCTCGTCTAAATACTAGATGCCAACACAGACATACACAGTGCCAGAAAAAGATGATTTAAAAGAAAAGAAGAGGAGAGAATAAAAGAAGACAGAGAACTGAGGAGGAGGAGGACAGCAGGAGTGAGGTGAAATAGGAAGAAGAGAAGAACAGGACAGGGCTGCTGAGTGAGAAGTGGGAACCATAAAAGAGCAGTCAGTCAGTCAGTCAGTGTTACACTCTGACTGTTGCTGTTGATTCTGAGAAGGACATCAGAGCTCAGTACTAGTCGTCCTGAAAATCAACATTTTTTCTGGCGTTTTCGTTTCTTTTATCGACACTTTTTTCAATGTTTTTGGCTCTTTGTTTATGTTTAACGCTTATTTTCAGAACCATTTATAAACACCACTATCACCAACTTATTACCAGTTTTGCACTCATTTTTGCAATTCATGGTCAGTACCTCATTTATAGGAAATTATACCTAATTCTTGAGTTAAAAAAGCAGTAATTATGATTTTATTTAGACTCCTACTAAAAGAAGGATAATTACAGAAGGGTAAATGTTGATGTTCAGTCTGGTTTTGAAACTTGAGATCCTATCTTTTGTTGTACTTGAGAAGCGCGATGTATGGAATCATCCAAATTAGGTAGTTAATAAGAAACCCATATTTCTGATACAGACATTTTGAAAAATGTCTGCTGGCAACGCTTTACCTTCACCACCCCAGCCTCCAGCTTCCTAGTTTAGAGTCCTAACATGACTCATGACTCTCGTTTTAAATCATATCAACAGGGAAGCCATCAGCGCCAAGCATTACTGTATTTCCATTTGTTGCAATAAATGGTTAAATCTATGACAAGAAGGTTCCTGACTGAACTTGTGTTTTCACCCAGCTTTTCTCCTTTTCACAAAGGAGCTGTGCGTTGAACCGGAAAAAACCCTACAAAATATACAAGCCTTAAACTTCTCCATCCCACATCCCAAACCTCTAGCCCCAATGATCATGATTACATCAAACATTTGTGATGATTTACAACTGAAATCTAGACAACTGTTAATGTCATGCTTTAGATTGAGTTGATTGATGTCGGAAACTAGAATGAAGATGACTGTGATCTGTAAATGTTTTCACAGTTGGAGAGGAGTCTTTGACTCAGTGCCTTCTTCCCCTTTACTTTCCCCACAACCTTACGACTAAAACAAGTTTAGATGAAACATGGACATCAGAGGACAGGCTGAATCAACTAGTACAACTTCAACCCTGTTCAGACAACAGGCAGCGAGGCCATCTTCCTCATGAGACTTTGTTCTCGTGACAACAGAGTGTCCGCAGCCCCCAACATCAAGTAGTCGCCACTTCCTTATTCACTTCAAAGTCTTCTCCAAGGCACATGACTAATCGGGAATGACCTCAGTGTCTCCCGAAAGCAGTCCAACACAACTTAGCATAACAGTTAATAATACATAGACCCATCAGAGGGGAAAATTGTATTCTTTCTGCCAGCCGGAGGAATGAATAACTCCAACTGAAGTGTGACTCAGATCATCTGATTGACATTTAACCCTGTCATCTTGAAGCGCTAAGTGTTAATCAATAAATTAGTGACACGGCATCAGAACTGTGTGTTTTAATTGCTGAGCTGTGCATTATTTATCTATCTGAAGTAGACGATCAGTGAATGGACTCCAGGCGTTGATTACTAAGCTAAAGACGGATCACAGTGAATGGAAGATCGGTTGCTCTGAAGCGCCACAGCCAGACAAGAGCGGCTTCACACACACACACACACACACACACACACACACACACACACACACACACACACACACACACACACACACACACACACACACACACACACACACACACAAACACAGTCAGCATACAGGAGAGAAAGTAACACTGTATATGATCTGTGACTGTTTTGGCAGGGTACAAATGAGCCCACTGCACATTTTAACTTTTTAGTCTGGATGTGTGAATGTGACTGGATGCAAAATTGAAGATTTATTTTCTAACACTGATCATTTGCTCCTCAACTTTGGAATAACTTCCTGAAAGAGAAGGCTCAGAGAAGCCAAATCAATGCATCGAAAACCCACATTTAGTTTGGCCTTTTCTTGCTTTTACACTTACATTAACTTAAATGCATTGCTCTTGTTTTTTTTTAATATTTTATCTTTGACTGATTGTCTTGAGCTTGAGCTCAAATCTATGTGCATCTATTTGCATGTTGAAGCTGTGTGATGTACATACTGGTGAAAATTATACCAGAAAAGGACTGCTTAAACAGATAAATACCACAGGATTTACCATGCAGTTGTAGGATGTATAGTAGTATGTGAGTTGTCAATCCTTCCACATTGGTATTGAAACCTGGATAAAGCGATAGTTTGAAGCGGCGACCAAACTGGACTACATTCACTCTGCTACAAGCAGAGTGAATTTTAGAATTTAGAATTTTAAATCTGACTTTAAAGAAAATTATAATGTTGCTCTGTCTCGGCTGGCCCTATGTGCAGACATTTGCGGCTGCAAACTGAATTTCAGTTAAATTTTCTAAAACATTAGCAGTTTTTTTTTTCTTTTTTTGAGCTAGGTCATGTCTGTCTAACTGTGATACTGCAGTATCATACAAAAGAAAAAAATAGGTACTATTTTTCAGCAAAAACACAGGTTAAAGGTTAAACCTTTGCAAGGTGAAGCTGGATACATTGAAGTATAAATAAAGTATTTCATATACGCTGCGCTGGATATGAGTTACTTTTTCTATGAAACATGGAGGGTGGAGAACCAGCACCTGTGGTCTGTGTACCATAAAGAGCAATGCATGTTCATCATTTTTAACTCTGACCTTCTGTCCATCTATGTAGGAATGTTTCAGTGATGCAAACAGAGGCTTTGACTTGCTAAAAGAGCCTTCTGGGTATAAAGTATAAATAATGTAACTTGGAGATAAAGACAAGGTATTTTGCACCGTTCTCTCCCCTCAGTAAACTCACTGTACTGTAACGCCCACATACATGTTTCCTGCATACACTTGCTGGAACAACCCATGGAAATCCTATAGGCCCCTCCCCTCACGGCCGCTGTAATGTTTGCACGAGTTTATATATTTGTTTTTGGCCGTGATTTGCTGGCCCATTAAAAAAGAATAAGAGCTTATGACATATTCAAAGAGGGCATGTCTGGAGTATAAAGTCTAGGAAGGCTATGATTCATTAATGGAGCCATGAATAGATAACTCTCTGTTGTATGATATCATACTCACTGTTGAATTCACGATGACATTCACATATTTTCCTGTTTAAAGAATCAGGATACCATTACAAACAGTATTTGAAAAGATCATATGAGGTTTCTTAACAATTCATAAGCACACATTAAAGTTATTACAGCTATGTGGTGTTTCATATGTTAAGTTTCTGTTTAATCTCAAGGTTTGACTTTAAATAATTAAAATTCTGATTACAAGGATTTTATGGGTGAATGAGGCTTTATCATTCATTCATTTATCAATTCATTTATTATCCTATATGTTAACTATTCAATCTGGTCAGCTATTTATAGGCAGTTGAGAATAACAGCCTTATTATAAGGCACATGATTACAGGCTCACATCAACTCAAACCCAGAGTCCATGTTTGTTTTTTTCCCTCAGAGGGGTCATTTTTCAGTTTCTCCCAGTATCCTATGAATTGCTGTATGTTTTCATTGGACAACTCAGCAGCTCACCATGTATGCCCAGTGCTTGTCAGAAGTTGTGTCCATTATATAGCGAAGTGTAACATAAATGTAACATGTAGTACATACAACTTTCATGCAGGAGACTGAAGTTTGCATCCCGTCACAGACCTGTAAATTAATATTTGCTTCTTTAAAAAGATCTGTGCCACTTTACCTTAACCATAGAACCATAGTTTATTTGCCATAATCACAATATTTCCCAAACTCTTGAGCACCAGGGTTAATTCATTGCTGCTGTTTTTTGTGTGGGATTTGTTCATCATGATGAATGGATGCAACTCTTTGGTTTCCTTTAAACCTGAGTGGGCAAGGAACCAGTTCCTGGTGCATACTGTATATTAGAGAATTATCTAAATTGAATGGTAAAGAAAGGATATAGATTATAAATACGCATAGTGTTAACGTAGAAGCGTATGTCAACATTAAATCACAAAAATAATGATGAACTGTATGTGTGACTGTTCAATCTTTGGTTATATGAAATAAACCAAGCGTATTCTTTCATCCTAGGGCTGAAAAAAACTGCAGCTACTGCACATGCTGTTCTCTTCTTGGAAGTTGCGTAAGCTTTGTAATGGAATCAGCAGAGGGAGCCGACTTCAAGCTCATCTCCTCAACACAAAGAACTCTCTTCACTCTAGATGCTCAAAGAGCAGAAACAAACACAAAGATGTAAGTCCACACTTGGAGCGCTTCATCTTTAGCTGATAACATAGATGAAACTATTCCGGCTGTTGTTGTTGTTTTTGCTTTGGTGTGACTCGCTTTGCGCCACTCGACTCTGTTGGGCTTCATTAAGTTCAACTCTATTCAGTATTTGGCTTTCTTTTCTATTCTCTTCCATTCTGCTCTGTTCTGTTTCTGCCTTCATGCAGTCAACAGCTGGACTTTTCTCTGCGGATCCCGACTGGCCTGACTCTGCAGCACCACAGCCTCGCCTACTGTAATTGCTGTGGACTCTCTCCTCACCAGCCTGCTTCTGTCTTGAAAAAAAGACTATGTTTGTTGCTGGCTGTTCCGCTTTTATCTATATTTTAAGCCACACACAAGGTCTAGAGTCGGCCTGGAGCTTGTTACAGGGGCCTGGGGCTGCATAATTTATGAGAATGAGCCGCTCGCTGCAGTGGCTAAATAAAAGATCTGCCAGCGGTGGATTGTAGGACAGAGGAGCACACTGTACCTGCCCTGCCACCTGTGTGTAAATGCAGGTGTGTGTCTGTTTAGGGTGGGTCTGTGTTTTCCTCTGTGTGTATCCCATTCCCTGAGTTGAGATCAATACAGGTGTGTATGGCATACACACAAGTATACACACTTCATGCACACTCATATTCCTCAGTGCACTGCGGCTGAGTGATTTGTCTATTAAAGCTCCTGTTGTGACACACAGAGGAGACATCCCCACTCAGGTTCAGGATCAACCCCTCTACCACCTCCTCCTCGCCTATCGCTCATTTGCCTCGGAAAAATACATTTTCATTTAATTAATAAGGTTAAATGAGGTATTTTTCCAATGAAAAAAAAAGAGTCACACGGGAGGTGTACTGTGTCAAACTGTCATAACCGCTGTCCAAGGTGCTGATTTCAGAGCTGACCCAGGTGTTTGCCAACATTCGCGTGCTGCAGGGACTGATGGCCACTATGTTGCCTGACTGATGAGCCTTTTCACTTGCCTCACTTTGTTCCGGTTTGTCCTGCCTTGATTCAGTTTGGTTGCCCACTCTACGTCTGTGGCAAGTTCACAAGTTTCTTCTGTTTTCCCAAAAGTGGAAAACGATTAAACAACTTGGAGTACTAAGTTGTTAACATACCAGAAAACATAGAATGTATATTTACACAAAGATTTTTGTACATTACAAGAAATAAGTGCAAAACGTATCAGTGCTTCATCTCCTATAGATGCAATTTTAATCTGAAAAGTTTGAGTAAAATAAGTAGTTTCAGTCCAGCCGAGTGCTAACTGTTCACAGTGTTGTAGCAGATCAGGGCTGATTGTAAGAGATTAAATAGTAAAAATGTCAGGAGACAAGGCTGGCTGTGAGCAGTGAGAGTCATGAAACCGCATATGGAAGATGTCAGTTGTAAATTGGACGGTGGAGACAGTGAAGTCTAGCGGCCGTACAAAATGCATGAACCCACAGCAGATTGGCTGTTCGTTGTTCTCTCTCTCTTTTTTCGCGTCGTCCTCGCCACATTTCTCTTTGTGGGCCAGAAAAGCACAAACAATTCTCTCATTCTCTTTGTCTTGTCTCTTATGTTTTCTCTCCCCTCATGAGATCCTCGGTGTGAGTGACACACGTCACATTTCTGAATGGGACCTGTGGGAAGAGAGGATGAAGGGCAGGTCAGTTGGGAGGTACCAGGCAGCAATTTGGACAAGGGTTGCTAAGGAAGGGCGAGGAGGTTGGAGAGACAGCACGTGGAGGTGCGTGGAGCAGCGTTGACGTGGGAGAAGGCCTGATGCCTCGGATGCATACGGGGTGAGAAGAGGAGGAGGAGGCGGTGTGAGGGTTGATCCCTCTAAAAGCCTTGGTTCTTTCAGCAGGCTCCAATTATTACAAGCGTGCGAGGAACAAGGGCTCTGCTTGGGGGTGAGCCACCCAGGAGAGTGCCTAGCCTCGGGGCGATTTTCAGAAGAAAGTAACATGGGAGAAAAATAATAGGAGGTGGGAGCACAAGAAGGAAGGAGGGAATGGAGGGAAGGAGTGGTGGGTCGAGGGTTTTGGAGCTGTTGTTGGGAAAAGTTAGTGGGATTTTTTATTTTCTTCTGTTTCTTCTTGCCTTCATGGCTCCTCGGCCCTGCACTCTTTCTCTGAGGCCTTTCATGCTTTCCGCTACACTGTTCTCCACTCTGGCCTTTCTCTTTTCTTTCTATCAATCCTCCCATGCTCAGCTCAGTTTTTTTCCCGACAAGGCCATCTGGAGACGTCAGTTAATATGGTAACAAAGCTCTTTAGGCAGACAGATCACTCCTCGGACAGGCGAAGGGCTCCCTCCCTCCTCCAGGCGTCTTTTTTTATTCACCTACCCCAACTTCTCTCTCCCTCCCTGCCTCTGTCTATCTATTCATGATTGATCAAGCTCCACAGGCCAGCCAGGTTTACTGGTGTTGAGGTCTCTGTTTCTGCCTCTTTCTTCATGTATCTTTTTTGTAAACTGTCACTTTGCAAACTGTAAACTGTTTCAAACTAGTTGTTTTTTTTCCCTACTACTCTTCATTTTTATCTACGCTACCAGGCATTACAAGCACAACAAACTAAAATGCAATGTTAAACTTAAATAGACTACTTTGTACACATATAATGTTCTGTTTACAATCATCCTTGCATATTGAACCCATATAACAACAATTTTCAGTACAGTCAATAAAATCCTGTCGCGCACAAGTTTTGAGCAGCACTGGCCAAGGCTATTGAAACCTGGAGACAACATGCAAGTTTTAACAAACTGCCACCATGCCACTCTTACGAGGGAATGGGCCATCGGCATGCAACGATCCAAATTGACGGAAGCAAGGGTTGCGAGGCATTTCGGTGTTCACAGAAGTGCCATGTCACATCTGCAGTTGGGTTATGCACAGACTGCTGCAACCGGATCGACGTGTATGCCGTCATGTCCCACTGCCAACAACAGTTGCTGAACTTCTACAGCACTATTGAAAGAGTGGTCTGCGATTCCACGTGGCAAAACAAACACCCTTGTCACTTCCCCCTAACCCTAACTCCTAATCTGCTGCTATCACAGCGTCCACTCTTCTGGTTTCAGGCTTTCAAGATTTTGGAACCTGGCTGGAGGGATTTGCTCCCATTCAGCCACATATACAAAATTAGTGAAGTCCAACACTGATGTTGGGTGATAAGGTCTGGCTCACAGTCGGCGTTCCAGTTCATTCCAAAGGTGTTGGACGGGGAAAAGGTCAAGTTACAAATGGTTTGTTTGAGGGATTACTTAGAACAAATGTATAAAATATTCACAGAAAACAATGGTAGGAATTCACTGACAATACAAATGTTGCATAGCTTCACAGAGTGGAGAAGAGAAGAGGAGAGAAATAAATATGTTCCTCCTCATTTGTGAATTTTCTGGTGTGGTTCTAAAGTTGGATGTAGCTGCAATTAGGAAAATCCCAGGAATCAGCATAAGAGCATGAGATGAATTAGACAGTAATGCAAAAATGTATATTGTGTCAGGTTGGAGACAACAAATGTATAACAGAAATGGATGTTATATTTCCTGCGACTAATAGCACAAAACCACTTTTTTTGAACTGCTTTTTTCTAAACTAAATTCTCTTTCTGTGTTTCTCTCCTCTTGCATCCCCTCTTCATCCATATTTTTCACAAACCACAAACACGTCTTAAGACTTTAACATTGCCTGTAAACCCAGGCCCTAACCCTAAACTTACCCCTCGAAAAAGTGACAACCTGCTGAAACCGCCTCGCTCCATAAAAACGTCCTCATTCCAAAGAGATAAAACTCAACCAAGGACAAGAACACACTCACTGACGCACTTACCGCTCTTACCCACACCCTCTCTCTCTCTCTTAGTGATTCGAGGCCCACGGGCCACGGCGTGCTGTGACTGATATGGTTTCTGACATGTCAAACGGGGAGGCAGTGCGGCGCTGCCCGTGGCAACCAGAAGAAACATGCTAATAGCGAGGTGCATTAGTGCACTCACAGACGGCCCCGCTAATCAGACAGGACATTCGCCCCACTCTGACTCCCCGGCAGTGAGAGTGGCTCCTCCATCAATCTCACCACCCATGAACCATCACCAGCAACAACTCCCCCACCCACACACCCACCCACACTTACCTCAGCCGTCTACACCTTTAAGCTTTGCGCAAACCCACAAGGAGCTGCTATAAAGTACTTGAATAAAAACGATAATAAGAAGTGGTGTCATGATGTACAAGATTTGTCTTACTGATTCATTAATGTAAATACTGTAATTTTCAATTTCTTTAGCCTTGACATACCATTGCCTTATCAAGTTGTTTTGGCTAATGACAAGGGTGTAACTTTGGGTTCAACGTGGGGGGTTGTTTCAACATTAGGGGGTACACATTATAACTGGGGTGTCTGGAAGTTTTGAGCATCAAACTCTTTATTTCCTGCATTCTGGTGAATATTTCTGCAAAAATGTATGCCTTTTCTGCATGCAAATGTCTTTATTCATGTAAATATTATTATTATTATTATTATTATTATTATTATTAATTAATTAACTAATCTGCTGTATTGTTCAAAACTTTCTGCAGATTCAAAACCCTACATGCATTTCGGGTTTTTATTTGTTTTTTTAGGAATTATGCACAACAACAAATATTTGCTTGCCACAGCATTTACACTCTTTGACTTGATTACCCCGGCCAGTTTTTGCTTATTGTTATTATCAATGATTATAATTTTTATATTTTGACTTGTAATACCTTTTGAGCTTTGTAAGCTTGCAGTACAGAATCGGAGAATACATGGTCAGCAAATGTTCCCTGGATAACAAGGGTTGAAGGAAGTTCGTTTAGCTGTTAGCCCACTACTAGCACTACACTGCAAAAAACTTTACGTGTGAAGTAATTTACATCGGCCTTCAAATATTAAAGAATTGCTCCTCTGTCTTAACTTGGGGGATCTCTTAATCTCTTAATGTGTTATTAGGACAGCTCCAGAAATAAGCAGAAACTCCACTCAAGCTAAAATCTTCCTTTAAAGTGGACATTTTTTGCAGTGAGAGGGCCCCACTCCATACCATTAGGTAACCATCATAAATATGCTGGCATGTATTAAGCTAATAAAAGCTATTAATATTACATATACCATAATATACATACCCTACATACTTAATGTGAACTCCCTTCCTGTCAGTATACAGGTGCTGTCTCAAACAGATTTTTAAAATGGCTAGCACAACTATGATTAGGATTTTAAAAAGTAGACCTAAATATTAAATACACTCAGGCCTAAATGACAATTATATTCCTGAAAATAAAGTCCTAGCCGTTTTGTCATGATACCATTGCACACACCAAGTTAATTGCTGAGATGTAGGAACATGGCAACATCAATCAAAAGAAGTCCAACAGGGTAAGAAACCCCCAGATTACCCAGACGTATCTGTAAAAGAAAACTAAGGCAGAAGGCAAATAACCCAAACTATCAGTTGTAAACATCCTTAACAGTTTAAAGACTAAGTTCTTGGTTCAAACTAAGACCTACTGTACTCAACTAAAACACTAATCAAAGTTACAGTACCATTCTGTAAAAGCGAAACATATGGTTAAGCAGAATGTCAGAGAGAATATCATAATTTACATTCTGTTATTAAACCCGTCGGTTCCTCCCTAACTTGCCATCCACCTATCACTCTCCAACGCGGAAGCATGAGAAATGGAAGTCCATAATTTCGTCCTCCAAATAATCGTGCTGTCAAGTCGCGGTGCAGAACAAACTGTTGTTCTCCTCAGAACTGTTGTTCTGCTAGTAGCAACATGGATTCTGCTCAGCACTTCCGTCACTCTGGGTTTGACGCCGCCGTTGTGTGTCACGTTGCAGATAAACTATTTCGTTGAGTTGCCTCTATAGCGAAATGCTCTGAGTGAATTTAAGTTGGGCTTTTGTTGTGAAATGTAAAACAGGAAAGAGTTAAGTGCTGCAGTTGACAATGTGGAAGTTAATAAATACCATCTTCGTTCATGCTGGTTCAGACTTCAGAGCCTATATGTTTTTATTTTATTATCTACATAAGAATAGGCGCATTTTATAACCGTCAGCTATACGAGTGACGCAAAAGACAGTTTGAAATCCGATCTGCATCTGTAGAAATCTGATTGGATTTGCAAAAATCACATTTCATGTTTTTTTTGTTTAGATTTTTTGGATGTCCAGACTTTGTAAAATCAATCTGGATACAATCTGGATGTGCCAAAAAAAAGGATTTGGTCTGTCAGTCTGAACAAGGCCATAGAGGCATGGGCCTATGTAACAGCCCCGATCCAATTAACTCCTGGTTGTATCTCTAAGTACCTAAAGCGGTTAAAATAATCTGGGTTTGCAACCCCCTTATTTTGGTGTGTTGAAGATCATGAACAATAGAAAAGATGGCCAAAGCAACAATAATAAGAGTTATAAACCAACGTGGTAATAAACCAGAAAGAAATCTGGTTATTTTGTGTGATCATAATCAGTAAAGCCTCGGACTCTTCACCATCTCACACCCTCTAACCCCCATTCATGCCAGGCTGACAGACAGCTGTACCACATGTGGAGCTGGATTCAAATCGTTGTGATCACGCTAATTCAAAAGCTCCCGGATCAGGCAAAGGATATTATTTTTTACTGAAGGAACGAGTCAAATGGACTCCTTCGGCTCCGTTATACACTAACGGGTTTGATGTTGAGGACATAAATCAAAGACGTATAATTCTATTTGATTTCATCCATCAACCATGGGGATATTATTAAGAGCTATCAAAGAGCCCCAATTGAAACCTTTTTGCTCCATGAGAAACACGTACCCTCTTCCCCACCATCCGTTCAGTCCTGCTTAAGGGAATTAAAAAAAAAAAGAATTTCATTAAAAAAGAGGGGGGGGGGGGGGTTAGAATATTATTAACACCGAGGAGGCTGATTAAACTTTAATTGTGAGCCAACAGTCTTCGGGCTCTCTCGAACAGTGGCTTCAACAGGTCTTAATCTCCAGTGGCTGACCAAACAAACGCCTCGATTGAAATGAAAGTCGAGTAGAAACAGGAGAAGAATTATTGACTCTTTCCATTCCCCTTCTTTAGAATTCAAAAGCCGACTTTATTTGGAATCAATAGGTTTCCACATCTTTTTGTTTGGGATCACGGGTGATTCAATTGGGTGATTACAGTGTTAGTCCGTCGGAGAATTCACAGTCAGTGTGCTCATTAGGACCATCCCCAGTGTTGATGTTCTCATCAGAACTCATCAATCCATTATTTATGCCTCAAAAGGAAGACAAAGAAGCAAGGCAGTCTGGATTTACATGCTCCAGATCAATCTCCTCTCCTTCCTTTCCTCTGCTATGTCTTCCTACTGCTCCACCTTTCCCTCCTCCCTCTCTTCCTCTTTTTCCATGCACCTATTCCCCATTTCTGATTTGCATCTTTACTTTGTCTTTCTTTTCCTTCTCTACGTCTTCTTTCTACTCCCCCCCTCTTTGTTTCTTTACCCTCCTCCCACTGCACCTCCTTCACCACCACCAGCCCTTTTTTTTCCTCCTTGTCCTCCTCAGCTTTGTTTTTCCTCAATATACAACAATATACAACATATTTTTCCTCTTCTTCACCACATCCTCCTTCACCACCTCTATGTCCTCCACTTTCATCCATCCCTGCATCTTCTGTTCTCCCTTATCCCATCGCTTTTTCCTGCTCCTCTTTTTCATACATGTTGGGAAACTCCTCCACCAACTCTTCCTCCACCATCCCCTCTTTCGTTTTCTTACGTTTCTCAACCCCATGTCCTTCTACTCTCCTTCTCATCCTTGTCCTACCCTTGTCTCTCCTGTCTCACATTTTGCTCCTCCCCCCAGATCTTCTTCCTCCATTTCGCCCTTTCGACCCCTTGTTCTCTATCTTTTTCTCCTTCTCTCCACCTTCTTATCCTCTTATCACTCAAACCTCATCCTTGTCTTCTTCCTTCTCATCCTCTTCCTCCTCATTCCTTACACCAGCGTCACCACACACACATTCACCAGCATGCCGACTGAACCAGCACACAAATTGAGAACGAACCAAATTTAAATTCATTGTGGGATTTATAGGCTGCAAGGCTTGTACGGTAATTCTGTTAACAAAAGGTATCCTTAGATGGAATTAAATATTTATCTGTTCTATGAATAACAATTGGCGAGGAAACGTGGAGGCAGTGTTTACTTTTTCGGGGATGATGGGGAGGACGACTGATTCTGTTCTGCACCCCGCCTCGGTGAGCTGATTACAGAAATGGGGAGGGGAGGGGAGGCAAGGGGGTTGACTGGCCGACCCAGGGATACAGGCGGTCATTATGCACGGTGAGGAGTCCTGTTCCAGCTCTAATCCTCAGCCGGAAGGAAGCCGAGCTGCTCGGGACTCAGCAGGGACTCCGCTTGACGTCCGACCTGACATTCAGGGCTCCTGCTGCTTGTTTGTGAACCAGGAGCTGTGAGGGAGCTGACCTCACTTTGCTCCCTGTGATGACATCTGTTTGATCCACATGTGGAGTCACATGAGATAAGATCACATGGAAAGAGGAGGCCTCCATATTACATGTTGACATAGTAAGTTAAGTTCTATTTAGTGAGGTCGTTGTTTAGTCTGTAGCCATGAAGTTCCACTTCCGCGATTGCTCTCGTTCTGCTGGAAATTCCGCCGAATGTCACTCTTTTCGGATGTCCCATGTCCTTCCGCTTTCTTTGTGTTGGAATTTTAAACTCCGGTCGATTTATGAGAACTATAGTTAACTGCTCATCATTTCTCTGCAGGGTAAATCCAGACAGCTAGCTAGACTATCTGTCCAATCTGAGTTTTCTGTTGCACGACTAAAACAACTTTTGAACGTACACATGTTCCACCAAAATAAGTTCCTTCCTGAGACTATTTTGGAGCGGCAACGTGGCTCCGCGCTTAGCACCGCCCAAGATGATTGTGATTGGTTCAAAGAAATGTCAATAAACCACATTACGTTTTTCTCCCATCGCTGTATGGACTCGCCACAACCTCCTCCGCAGTGTTTTGGAGGTAGGTCTGGCAATGCGAGACTAGATTTTTTTTTTCTCTTTTGCAAGACAGATCTGACACAATTTTAAGGGTCACAGGTTTGAGAATTTGATCTGAAAAAGGCTCATGGCCATTCATACGATACGATACAACTTTATTGTCAGTTCACCCCGAAATTCATTTTGCGTTCCTGAGCAGCTCTGCTCAGAAGAAAAAAAATAATACACACAAAGCTAGAGAACAATTACACATATAGTACAAACATAAAGACATATCATCAGCCATGGCAAAGAAACTTGTTTCATGATATCCTCGGATCCAGGTCTTAACTGGCAGCAAACTGATTTTGGTTTAGCAACTGGGTAGCCTGATGTATAAAAGAGTTCTTAAGCCTGTTGTATCTAAACAAAGGGCCTCTAAATCGCCTGTACCCGAACCCAAGACATGAAAAACAGGTTACGTGTTGGCTGATACCACGGAAACAATTTAGGTTTAGATGTAACTACATAGGCACCAAAACAATTTGGTGAAGTTTAGGAAAAGATTGTGGTTTGGGTTAAAATAAGTATGATACGTAAGCTATGTGACATAAGTTAAGTTACGTATGCAAGTTAAAATAAATCAACGTTGACTTTTGGTTTCACACGGACACGAATAGCGGGGGGGGGGGGGGGGGGGGGGGGGGTGTGTTTTTTTTTTTCCTTGGGCCTCCCCTTTCGAGAGGGGGGGGGGAGAGGGGGGGGGGGGGGGGAGGGAAAGGGGGTGTGGCCAAAAAAAAAAAAAAAAAGAAGGGGTGTTGTTTTTGTTTAACGCGGCTGTCTTTTAAAACATTATGCGCCAACACCATGTTGTAAGAGTTTGTGGTCATTTCACATATTTCTGTGAGATCAGGCTGAAACAAGCCCATATACTGTAAGTGAAAGTCCATAAAAATGTATTAAGACCCTGCACCTCTCAAGCAGTTTGGTAGAACCTCTGATTAAAAACAAAGTGTCTCTTAATTGGGATATTAAACACAATGTGGTCACAAAGCGTCCCTGACCACCTGGTTTGGCCGATCAGATCACAATCCGTCCTCAATGCATTTTGGGCGCAACAGTAGCAGCGCAACAGTAGCGGCGCAACAGTAGCGGCGCAACGGTAGCGTGTTCAAATCAAGTCAGGGTTAATTTCTCTAGGGATAAACAAAGTTATATGTTATACTAGGTCATAAAACTATATGTAACAATAAGAATGATAAAGTTGTCCCGCCCTAATAGCTGCAACAAAGCTAACTGGGGGAAATGTCAATGTAGCCCCGTCTGTACAAGCCCATAGTGCAGTCCACAAAAGATGTCTAATCAGACACATTAATGTGTAAGTTTAACATGGGTGTGCAGGGCTTTTTAAATAAACCATTTTTACATTGCATATTTCATAAGGAATCTGACTTATGGTGGCCATAAATGACAACTGCAATGCAATTCAAACTTTTACAGACATTCGACATACGTATAGAATTACATCTTCATTATTCCAGTTGCTCTTATTGTGATGGTGGAACTTTAATTAAATTAGTATAATGTTCATACAGAGAAAGAGGTCCACTTACATGTAAGGGTTGCTAAAACTATCTTAAGGCACTGTTTTATGAATAAGCAGCTGTTCAAACTTTAGTGATCCAAAAGTTTTCAATTTGTAACATTTTCAAATATTTAAAACACCAGAAAAAATAAAACCCATCTCAATACTGCATTGGCTCTTTTCCACCTGCTACTTGGTGATTTGTTCCTCTTTACATTTTTTCCTTCATAAATAAAATCAGTCGATGTGACTTTACACGGGGTGACCCTTCGCTGACCACATACAGGGTGGAAATACTTTTCCATTCCCCCAGATAGATAGATCTTTTCTTTAATTACCAAAGGCCGGTGTGGCTCCCTGCTTTACTGAGTGGAGCTGGCAGAGGCTGGAAACACTGGTTAAGCAAATTGGTATTTAACTGGAAACTTGCTGGCCTCCGAGCACTGCATTATTCATCACCTAGACAAGAAAGTAGCGCTTCATACATCCCTTCAGCAGCAGCAGCAGCAGCAGCCTCAGCCTCCAGAGCTGAGAGGGAAACGAGAGAGTGAAGGCGGACAGATATATAGGGCAGAGAAATAAAGCAACTCAGTCCACACGGAGCGAATCCCCAAACACAAGCCCCAACCAACCATACACACACCCTCATATCCACACATCCGTCCAGCCTCCACACACCAATTATTGGTTTCTCTGTCAGTTTGTTGCATTTGAAAGGGACTTCTGGGAAGATGAGTTTGTTTTTTAAAAAGTGGCCCAGCAGCCCAATTCTAAGTTTTTCATCCAGCCTACTTAGCATTTTTCCAGTGTATTAGTGTGTGGTGTTTATGCTAAAAATGCAAAAGTCCAGCGATACTCTGGAGTGGTGAAGAAGCATTTCGACAACCTCCAACTTATAAATATGTGTTTCTGTGCTTGTAAAACACAGTTTTATATATAAGGATTATTGCACTTGAAATGATTGACTTTTTGCATTATGCCATATAAGCAACATTCTCCTCAGGGGCTTATGTAATTTGTTTACTGTACATGTTGATTATGTACATATGTTAGTGTGTTACCTGAAATTGTCGATGATGATGTAAAATGCATGGAGGCCTTATTTGAATTTCTGAACACCTTTCTGAATGTTGTCAGAGACGATCAAAATCATTGATCTGCCTAGATTTATTTATTTGCCTTAACAATTCCAATAGATTTTTATGAACATGCTGTTCCTTCTATCTGGGAACATGTCCACATGGTGATGATACAATTCTAAATCTAATCAAATTCGATTTTAAAACAAACTGTAATTGCAAGAGGTTTATAGTGATTTAATATGCTGCAGCAATATGGGCTCTAATCCATTTTACAACATCTGGGCTTTTCATCTGGCTGAAACCAGAACTCTCCTCTCCGCTGTCAATACATTTAATTTCATTAAAATTGTACTGTAACTAAACGCTGAAGTTTAGCCGGTGTCCGTCCGAGAACCGGGGCTTCATGTTGTAGCCGCTACGTTTCGGGCATCCTGTCAGTTTTAAAATGCATTATTGATGAGACATGATTAGAGAAGCCCATACCAGTGCGTTTCTTTGAACATATTTCTGTGAATTAAGTGGAAGTTCGTATTTATATCATGTTTCTTCCAGTTGGTTTTCAAAACAGTTAGACTTCTTCTGGATGCATTTTGGAAACTCCAGCAGGCTGCGAGAGACAATCCATCTTTTTTTATGCGCACGTCCCCAAAGCAACACATAGCCTAGATGTATAGCCTAATTAAAATAGTGTTTGTTAAACAAAAAAAAAAATAAAAAAAAAAAAAAAAAAAACAACCACCAAAAAACAAAACACCCTACATGTTTTTTTTTTTTTTTTAAGAAAAACACCCCCCACCGGGGGGGGTTTCCTCCGGGCGCGCGTCCCGGTTCTGACATGATGCAGACATTTCTGGTTTGAAGGTGAGATGTAGTCGGATGGTTCCGCAGCCTGCAGGCCCGCGGGCTCTGTCATTAACTTTCACTGCTGATTCTTATTTCGTGTATCGATGCGGTGATGATAAGCATCCGCCAGCGGCTGGTGAAGAGCTGATTTATAAATAATCCCGGTGTGTGCCACTTGCGCGTGCGTGTGGTATGCATGCACGTGTGCATGAGAGGGAGAAATAGAGGAAAGATTTCACTGTCCAGAAGTCCAGGGTGCTGGAACTTAGAGGATTTAAATGTTTGAGATGAATAAATATGTCACTACATTACCATCACCACAAACACACTAATAATAATAATAATAATAATAATAATAATAACAACAACAAAAAGCCTAATAATAGGCTAATAAAAGCATATTTAAATGAACATCCTTTCTAGTTCCTTTATTGTTCCCTGGCAAAAATGGTTCCCTTGTCTTACAAACAAAATAGAAATGACAGCAGGCCTCAGCCTGACACAATCGGTCCTACAATAAGTAGGCCTACATGTATTCTGAAATCCCCTCACTTCCCTTATTTTTTGCAAGCATGCGTGTTTGTTTGTGCGACGGCGCGCGGGTGGTCAGTTTGCCGGTCATATAGCCTACAACCAGACTGCACCTGTATGCCAGCGCGCGTGCGTTTATGTAGCCTACTGTATGTGTGCGTTGTATTTATACATATATATAAACATCTATGGTATTTATAATAGAGGCTATGGGATGCGCACGTGCATTCGCTATTGCGCACACACACACTGATGGAGGGCAGGCCCTCTCCTCTCTCGCGCGCATTAAATACAGAAGCAGTTACAGGTTGGGAGAGGAACAGCGGAGGAGATCTTCTTTTGTTGGTTTTTAAATTCTAACAGAGAATATGACTCATGTTAACTTTACGTAGCAAATATATGCTGTCTGTATAAACTGAGTGTAAACGCGAAATGAATATTTAAATGGAGGGTGTGCTACATTATTGATAGGAATTGAAATCGCGTATTAAACGTGAAGCACAAACGAGACAGAGAGACTAACGGGGGGAGTGATGCCGGAAATGTATGCCCATAGCAGGAGTTAAAGTTGAATTTGTTATTGAATACCAGTCCCGCAGTTACGCTCCCTCTGTCAAACCAAACATAAACTGCAGAAGCCGCTCATAATCAATACATAACAACGAAAATGTGACTGGGATTTATACTGGATTTTCTTTCGAATTATTATTATAATTTATTAATCCGATCTGGACTGTTGCAGAATATAGGCCAGTTTGGGTTTTAAAAAACCCATAATACTTCTTCTTCTTCTTCTTCTTCTTCTTCTTCTTCTTCTTCTTCTTCTTCTTCTTCTTCTTCTTCTTCTTCTTCAGCAGAGTAAAGGGGTTTCCCAAGATCTGGGATTCCTGTTGTGTAAATATTGATATGCTGCTACGATATTGTTATGGTTTTCATAATTCATGCCATTGCATTTTTCATTGAGTCTGGAGTTTATCCAGTCGATCCCGTAACGGTTTTGTATAAATATATGATCACCACACACAATAATAATTATTTATTATTTTGTATATTTCATTTATTATCATTATTATTATTATTATTATTATTATTATTACTACTACTACTATTGTTATTATTATTATTATTATTATTATTATTAAATCCAATAATTATTTCATCACATCTTTTTACCCATACATCCTGGACTGATTATTTATTTTCTGAATTGTCCTGAATGAACGGTGGGACTGCCGTTCTGCTCTCCGCCCATTAAGCCTCATAACTCGGCCGTTTGATCACCTCCTTGCCCGCCCCCGATGCTCATTAGGCCTGATTAGTTATACAATGTTCCTAATTATGGCCGCCATGTTTTAATTATCGCCTCATGTGCATAATGTCGTAAGCCAACCCTCTCCCTCACCTCCACCACACACAAACACACAGACGCACACGCACGCACACGCGCGCGCACACACGCACGCACGCACACACACACACACACACACACACACACACACACACACACACACACACACACACACAGACACACCTCATTACCATTCATTAACCCATCCAAATCCTACCTCACTTGATATTTAAGCATTTTTTATCATTATTTCCAGGTTTTCTGTAGTGCTCTTGAGCAAGAGGTGGACTGGACACCTGCTCTGTGTTAGTCTGACCTTTGACCTCCATGTGGGGCTCTTGACTCCTACAGAAGGAGGACGTGAGGGAGAGTGTAAGGTTATTGTTATTTATGATTATGTTTTATTTGAAGCATATCATCCAACTCAGCTTTCATTTAATACACAATGACTTGCACTGGGGAGGAAGAACTGTAGCTTTCAAATATGCTCTTTTAGTGTGTGTGTGTGTGTGTGTGTGTGTGTGTGTGTGTGTGTGTGTGTGTGTGTGTGTGTGTGTGTGTGTATGTGTCCGTGTTTATGTGCATTTATGTGTTGCCTCTGTAAAAATGAACACCCCATCAGACGGCTGAAACGTAGGATTTATCTACGAATGTCGCTGATAAATATTGCATCGACAGAATTGAACACTTCCACTGTGTGTCAGCAGCTTCTATGTGTGTGTGTGTGTGTGTGTGTGTGTGGCTGCCAGCATTATCTTGTTTTTTTTATCTCCATAACAGAACACTAACAGGGTCAATACCCCTCAAGATACAATAAAAAGTAACTGGACATAAAACAAAAAACACACAAATAAAAACCTCCACTGCACCCCCCCCCACACACACACACACACACATCTGCTTTTTCTTAATCCCCAACACACACACAAACAAACACAAACAAACACACACACACACACACACACACACATACACGCATGCATGCAGGCACGCACACACATACACACACACAAACACACACACACACACCCTCCCCTCAGTCTGGTCCCGTTCCAGCCACGCTGTCAATATGCAGCCGTGCCCCATGCACCAATGCAACAGAGCTGTGAGTGTGTGTGTGTGTGGTGGTGGGGGTTATATTTGCATTAGTGTGTGTGTTTGTGAGAGAGAGAGAGAGAGAGAGAGAGAGAGAGAGAGAGAGAGAGAGAGAGAGAGAGAGAGAGAAAGCCATAGTAATGTAACAGAGGGCTGATTCTCCAAGGCCCCAGCTCTGCACTCAAGTCTTGGCACTTCATTAAAATTTCATTACCGCAGTGCTCGGCCAAGGTCTATTTATGAAAATGCGCTTCCTCGCTTCATGGAAAACACAAGCCGGAGAGGAGTGGATGGAGTAATCTGAAAGAAAGTGGAATTAACAGCATCTACTGCTTATTCGTATAGATTCTCGTCCCAACTGGGCAGCTCGTGTGCTATCACAAAGCAGTGCTTGGCGTTCCGTGGGCTGGTGAGGGACCAGAAACTGTAGAGACCACTTTCCAGTTGTCTTGATGTTTATGTCTTACGCCTGGTGCTGAATGAGCCTGAACTGCATGTTTTCAAACCAGAATGGTTTCTGCTAAGGATCTGGAGTGTTGCATTAAGGCCCATTTTAAAAGTTCCCTAATTTTGTATCCTTACCTACTAAGATGTTTTGTAAAAGCAATTTTTGTGAGCTTGCAACAGAGAACAGATGAAGCAGATTCTATTTGTCTTAATGTCTGGTACAGACACCACTATGTCTTAAACAGCAGCAAGTGAATGCTTCATGCAGAGAAAACTGGAATCACCAGTGATGAGTGAACCTCTTCTTTATCTCTGTCTACTACAAAATGTGTTTGTATTGTTGGTATTTTTTTTTTCCTGGAAGTAACATCATTATGCTGTACCAAACAGTTAATCATGTGGAGGAGGTCCTAATGGCTGTGCATACAAAGCATGACTAACAAGACTTGTTGATATATACCTTTTCTTTTATTTAACCTAGACGATTTCTATAAGTGCTTGGAGTTGCATAAACATAACAAACAACATGCTTTACTTTCCAGGAGAAGATTTTGTAAGGAAAACATAAGAACAGCTATTTTAATCGTGCAATGTTGCACGATTAAAATAGCTGTTAAAATAGATATAAAATAAATAAATAAAATAAATAAATAGATATAAAATAGCTGTGTAAAATAGATGGGTCTGATTTTTGCCTTAGTTTTATTATTTGATTCAGCTCCTGGAGAGGTTTATTATTAAAACTCTACACTATATGTTTGCATGAAGAGCATTAGGAAATCGATTCAGATACTGAATAGAGCATTGGCACACTACTCTTGCACACTTCTGTAGAGGTGCTAAGTCTGATAGTCAAGGTTGGTTGCCATAATTAAACCCACGTGAAACCCAAATTTTATTTTACAGTGTAATCTGCCACACAGCCATTTGGCTTCAGCGGTGTTCTCTTTTTTTTCTTTTTTCAAGTTTACATTAGTAGTCATTACTTAAAATCAACGCACACAAATTATCTAATTATAATAAATTATAATAAATTATCAGCACTAAATTGTTAATATAGATATATATTTTTTCCCTTTAAATCAGCATGATTTTTAGAACAATGTATATGTTCCAAAAGCAAAACAAAAACAACACACTTTAAACACTGTAGTTTTCCAATGAATTGTACAGCATGCAAACTCTCACTTAGAAGGAAGAGTTACTAGTTTCCATAGATTTTCTGTGTATGCCTCCATACACTCTATCACTGCCCAGACCCCATCAGTCCCCTCCTCCCCCTCCCCCCCCAAAACATTAACAGAACATTATTAAAACACACTTTAACTGGGACAGAAACCGTTTAGAACATATGTTTTTTTTCCATGAGCCTTTGCATCGCTTCAGCACTGAACAGTTCAAATGACCCCGCCCCTCCCACACAGAAATTTTACATCCTTATGTATGTCTGCTTACTGTAACGTGATCTGTGTACTGCATACTTAAGCTGATTATTACAAAGTATGTAATTTAGTAATGAATATGGTTTTTAACAAAACATGAACGAATAAGTAGTAACAACTGAAAAAGTTGAATTACAACTAAATCTGGGTTTACAGTACAGGTACTGTAGTAAGCTTGTGTGTGTGTGTGTGTGTGTGTGTGTGTGTGTGTGTGTGTGTGTGTCCACAGGTACTGCTGTAGTTAGCATGTGTGTGTGTGTTTGCATGCGTGCGTGCGTGTGTGCGTGCATGCGTGCCAGTGTGTGTGCTTGCGTGCGTGCGTTTGGTGTGAGAGAGATGGATATTGGCCTACCGTGAGCCAGCCCGTATCGTAGAGCCCATGCTGTCATGATCCGGGGTTTTGTTTCATTTCCCGTTTTTTTTGTAGCTTCTTCTCATGTGTCTTGTTTACTTCCTGCCTTGTGTGTTTTCCCGTGTTTGTGATTGTCTGCCCCGTCCTGATGTGTTTCACCTGCTCCCAGCTCTCATGTCACCTGTCCCTTGTTACCACCGTCCTTTTCTTGTTTTAGTCTTGGCCTCCTCTTGTTTCAGTGTCGGCTTGTCTGCGTTTGTCCCTGGCTCTCAGTGTATCTTCTAATGCTAAGTGTTTCTAGTGTTCTTTGTTTTTTGGATTCAGCCTTATGTTTATTAAAGGAACACGCCGACTTATTGGGACTTTAGCTTATTCACCGTAACCCCCAGAGTTAGATAAGTCCATACATACCCTACGCTCCCACCGCTAGCCTAGCTTAGCACAGATCCTGGAGGTAACCGGCTCCACCTAGCTTACATCTCCCAATAAGTAACAAAATAACGCCAACATGTTCCTGTTGACGTTGTGATTTGTATAGTCTCAGCGCGTACAAATAACAAGGTCACATGACACACAGTCATATTCTAACCGTATACATACTGGGAACTATATTCTCCGAAGGCGAAGCACTGCTATTTCTGCTACTTGGGCGGAGTGATTTTCTCGCAGCACCTGCGAAGCGTCGTGGTGAGGAGCAGAGAGTTCGCCTGGAGTTCGCTCAGAGTTGGAGTAATATCACTCTGCCCAAGTAGCAGAATTATTTGTTATTTGTACACCCCGTGAATATACAAATCACAACATGTAAATAGGAAAATGTTGGTTTTATTTTGTCACTTATTGGGAGCTGTAGGCTAGATGGAGCCGGTTGCCTCCAGGATCTGTGCTAACCAGGCTAGCGGTGGGTGCGTCAGACAGAGTTACGACACGCACGGATATGAGAAGGGTATGTATGGACTTATCTAACTCTGGGGGTTACGGTGAATAAGCTAAAGTCCCAATAAGTCGGCGTGTTCCTTTAAAGCTCGCTTTTTGTTCTGCCAACCTGCCTGACTCTCAAACCGCGACATATGTATGTATCACTATGGGCTTATAATCATTATATGACTTATATTTGGTGCTGCAACAGTCACGCAATTAAACTGCAGTCAAGAATGACTGTTGATGCATTATTGTATGCAAATTAAGCTTGGCTGATGTTTGTGCAGGCTGGACGGGCCAATGGTTGAGTTGTGATGGTGCCACAGGTAGCATCATCTACCAACAGTCAACCATGGCTAACCCTTTTTTTAACAAATTGGTTTAGTTGCCTAAACTTAACCAAACCTTAACTATAGAGGTGATGGATCAGAAAATACTATTTAGCTTAAAAATTGTCAATGGCAGGCAGAAGGCCTCTCTGAGGAGCTGGAGAGGTTATAAAACGATGCTGCTGGATCATCGCCATTCTGTCTTCTTCTTTTCTATCTCTAAGTCAAAAGGCATGACGGGGCCACCCAGCGCACCCTCACCAACATCCTCATGGCTGACTCAGGACAGTTCATCCCCGCTGAACGATTTTCCGCCTGCAGCCTCAACACTCACTCACTTTGTCAGCGCCGGAATTCACAGAGCCACTTTCCTTTATTCCTAGTGCTTTTTTGCCAAATTGGTTTAGTAAATGACCGATTTAATTAAGCATTCATGCTTTTAATTTGATGCTTTTGCTTATGATGTTGCTCGCTGTTATGTTTGACGAATTTCACGAGTTATTTGTTGAAGAACTGTCATTATGATGCTGCACCCTGCCTTTGCAAATTTTAATAAATGAAACCTTTAAACCCTGATGATATCTATTAGGCTGCTAATTATTGGAGACACTTGACTGACTCTGGTGTCGTTGTTTTCTTGTAATAACCAGTCCACATATTTGCCAATGACTTAATTGTTTCACTTTTGTTTAAAGTCAGGTATTCATTTTGTGTGTGTGAGTTGCGTCTCACAACTGAAGCACACACTAATGTATGATTTGGTCCTTTGCTGAGTGTGGGCCTACACCAGAGAGGCTGTACGTCACGTTATTTCCCATTGGTCACCATCAAGACATGAGCACACCGGCTGACTGAAGTTTGAGGATGCGAGCCAAGAGTGTGTGTGTGTGTGTGTGTGTGTGTGTGTGTGTGGGTGTGTGTGTGTGTGTGTGTGTGTGTGTGCCCTCTACTGGTTCGAGCTGAAGGAAAGCTGCAGTCTGATTTGCTCTTGTTTGGTTCCGACACAGCGGAGGAAAATGAGGCCTCCCGTTTCTTAATTATTTAAATCAAACAATTAACTACCGCTGTCCTGGGAAAAGCTCTTTTATCCGCTCATCCACAACAACAACAACAACAACAGCCACTATCCTGGGTGGAGTCTGGAGGAGAACAGATCACATGGAAAACACCAACCAATAGAGGAAAACACAGCCATTTTATGTTGTTTTTAATTATTAAACCAACTATTTTAGACTGTACAGGTGCTGTGCATCGTGCAGGCTGTGGCCAGGCCCCCCAAAAAAGAACCCCATTTCTTCTAAGTTACAGCATCCTATTCTTTTAGTTCATTTTCTGTTGAAAGCTCAGCACAGAGGTTTGTCTAGTGAAACATACAGCAACATCAAAGATGCATCAACTAAACTCCAATACACTGTCGTGAATATTTAAGGAATTCTTTAACTTTCTCGCACAGCAAATAAACCATGCTCGGCCACTTCCCTCTATTGAAATTAAAACCATACCATATCACTTGACAATGAACGGCTTCATCACTCACCACTCATTAGTATTTTGAATTAGTTAGTGACAATGTGGTAAAGGCTGACCAAAAGGAACTGCTACAAAAGCTATTATACAGTATAAGAACATTTTGGTCTTTAAAGTCACATTAAACAATAACTAACTTCTTCTTCCTCCAAGTAGGAATATAAAGCCACAATGTTATAGCCAATTTTCTTCTGTATAATTTGCATCCCATCACTTTGTCTCAGGAAAGATACACTGTTCACATTGATTACATGGTCAATTATATATAATTTATAGGCTTCAACTGGAGAGCTGCTCGACAATTAAACTTTAATGAAGCCATGTTCTACATTCTTTGTTATAGACCAACATGCCAGCTACTATCTGGTGGGATAAAACATATCTGGAAATATTGACAAACGCAACATACAGAGGTCGATTTCTTTTCTTCCTCTGAACTTCCTCTTGATCATTTAAATATGAATTGGGTAAATATTAGCCAAACACTTTTTGAAGAATTTTAAGAATATGGTGCAGGGCACAACTTATTTAATACATTTTTAACAGCAACTTGTAATCACAATATATTATTAACATTACATGTATTATTATAATTTTTTCTTTCACTTTGAAAAAAAAATGGTACCCTGTTGTCATTGTTTTCCCTATTTTAGTTTAGTTTGTTCTTTATTTGCTGTCATATTAAGTCATCGCCGATGGCCTGTGAAAGACCTCTCAGAGTATTATTTTATGATTATTTTCTTAATAGAAAGATGAAGAGTCCCATCAGGTTTAACCTGTCAATATATATATATATACTGTCTAATGCACATGTAAATTTGGGTTCTCTTTACACAGGTTTTTGAAGGTGCCAATATTCTGTGTATTAAATATTAATATCTTAGGGTGACTCCAATGAGTGAGTGTTTCTCTGCAGAAATACTGTCCAATCCACTGGAACAGCCCTAAAACTCTTCTTTGAAAACCAGAATGATGAACGTAATGCAATACAGCTCTCTAGAGGATCAGTTTACCCTACATTGAAAAGTCACTCTTTATCACCCAACAGTCACAACCGGAGAGCAAAACTTATGTCACCTCTAACAAACAAATGAAGCGATAAAGAGATATTTTTTAGATGTCTTCATTTCGCTGGTGACCCACTGGCTCCTCCACTGGCTCCTCCACTGGCTCCTCCACTGGCTCCTCCATCGGCTCCTCCATCGGCTCCTCCAGCTGCTTTAAAGGCCTGTATTGGGTTGCTCCGAGGGGATCAGGGCCTGAGCTGCTGTTGTACGACAGAGAAAAGCAGCTTCTTAACAAACACACGTAAAAATCAATAGTATCATAACAGCCGATATTTATTATTCATTAATAACGACTTTATGAACTGAAACCACCTGCTGAGCTGGCTAGAGGAAAAGACAAAAACGGATACTATAAATATATATATATATATATATATATATATATATATATATATATATATATATATATATATATATATATATATATATATATATATATATATAGGCAGATAGAGGATTTCATGGTACTCTGTTTTAACCTCAAGACAAAATGTGCTGCCATATTGTGATTCCATGAACCATTTTGTTGTTAACAGTGTCCTTAAAGTTGTCAAGTTGTTCCTCTGTCCCAGAACATTGTAAAAAGTGATGTTGTGCAGATCCCATGAGTAACATTCATGCACATGTACAGTATATATGCTTTTATTTTGCAGGTAAATCGTGTGCTTAAGGTTTGTGTATTAATGTCCCCTATATGCAACATGCAATTTGTTTCAAGTATTTCTGCTCCTTGTATGTGTTCCATTTTTTGTTTTTACTCAATTTGTCATAAACCACTTTGAGTATCTCAAAAAGTGCTCTGTAAATAAATGTATTGTAATTATTATTATTAACGGATGTTTAAAAGTCTGTGGTTGTGCATCTTGTACTTTCAGAGTAAAGCCTCATGGGCAGAGGGATACTGTAAATGTTTTTTGGGTTTCACAGACACAAGTGGAATGCAAATTATCCCCCACAAAACACTGCTTTGCAATGTAGAGTTAGGTTATTTGTTTTTATTCTCTTGAGCTCCTAATTGTAGGAGAGCTGAGCTTTGGATTTGTAACATCTGAGAGAAATGTCACTATATATAGGCTGATAGTTAATGAATGAATGAAATTGACATTTTGAATTTGAAGCTGATGGACAGAAACAAGTGGAAAATCCAACTGCATTCATGAGTTATCTGTCACCATGCATTTCCTCTGTTCATCAGCCAGGTCAAGTTTTCTTTCATGTGTAAGAAGTTAAGAAGTTAAGCGTGAATTCAGAAGAAATGTTCTCAGTGCATGGCTGGCACAAAGCTAAAAGGAGAGGGAGAGTTCACATCAGGAGTCTTATAGGCTCAGGACCCTAACATTGAGCGTGATGTGGTCATGTTGAACTTGTTTTTTTTTATTTATGAATTTGGGGGTTTTAGCAACCTTAGTTTTGTTTACATTCTCAAATTTGCATGTTGCTGTTTTACAAGCTGATAGCAGTGGTTTAATTAAGACTCAATATGTGTAAAGTTGACTCATTTCAGGACAACAAACTCATAAAAGGAAAAAGGCATCAAGATTTTCCTTGCACAAGTTTGGAGAATGCTTCCAAATACAATTTTAATGTTGCGGAATTGAATTTAAAGAAACTATAATTGAAAAGTGAACTGAATCAATACATTAAATCAATTAGAGACATTGTTTTTGGTTTATGGTCAAAAAATGTTGGGTGTCAGGGGGCCCATGACCACAGTATTTCTAAAATCTTGGCTCCCATACGTAAAAAAGAAAAAGAAAAAGATGAGTCTCTCACGTAAACCTGAAGCAAACCATTATGGGCAGAATAACTGGTGTATAGCGCATGTTCTTGGTTCGGTAAAGTGCAAAAATACGCCTTTTTTTGTTTAGAAACTGAGTCAGTTTATTTTTTTCCTGTGCAAGTTTTCTAACTTTGAAAAACAGTGGCTCTTTATGTGCTCCGCCCTCTTAAGTTTTTAGGATATTATTGTGCCTCAGAGAAACGTTTGTTAGATCTAAAAGCATCAGATCCGAGGCCTGCCTGCGTATATAGAGCCCTTCATACCCGGCGAAGTGGATCAATATTAGAGTCACTCAAGTATCAAATGCTATTCATCACCGCTGGGAAGCAGCTTTCAGACGGAGCTCCTTCACCTTCAGGCTTCTCCTGTTTCAGAGCAGCAGCTGCTCTCCTCTGCCGGGATCACAGAGACACACACACACACACACACACACACACACACACACACACACACACACACAGACGGGCTGCTGCTCATGTTGCAGAGTCCATTAAATCTATCTTTCAAAGATCATTAACACCTCTATCAGCAAACACGGGCTTAATCTGCGGGTGTGATGGTGATACAAAGCTGATCACAGGTATCGATTGGTATGCACACATTTGAAAAAAGAGAAATGTTTTATAGTGTAAAGTTAGATTAAAATGTGATAACTATGAGTTGTCACATTTCTGGTTGACCCCATGAACCTGCCGTTTTGATTATTTCGATTTTTATTTTATTTTTATTTTCCAAAAAACAAAAGGCTGTCAGAGGATGAAGTAAAACGTGCACGGTTTATTTCAGCTTCTGTCGCTTACACAGACACATTTAAAGCACACTTTCACAAATGAAATATGTTGTTTTTCTTCTCCAAAATAAATTAAGTTCAAATAAATAAGGGCATGATAAGGAAAACAAAACAAAGCATAGCGTTTTCTCAGAAGTGTTGAAAAAATATGTATAAATAAGGCCGACTATTTCCCTTCATCGGAATATCTACAAAGTGCGCTCCATTAAGGTGTCAGTGATAATAATAATAATAATAATAATAATAATAATAATAATAATAATAATAATAATATGCAAAATGATTCAGTTTCATGAGGACACGAAGAGGGGAGATAAACAACCTAATAATAATAATAATAATAATAATAATAATAATAATTTGATTGTCAAAGCATCCTTGCAGTGAACTTGAACATACAACAGGTTTACACATCAGTGAGTCTTCTAGGCCTAATTCACCATTAAACCGGTGGAAGAGAAACAAAAAAGAAGAAAAAAATACACATTAAAAAACAAACATAAAATGATCCTACTCGTCTTTTTTTGTGTTTTTAAAATCACCATGAACGTGCCAACACTTGCGTAATGAGGTAGCCACACAGCTATACCGTGTGAATGTGTGTATCCGTGCGTGTGTTTGTGTGTGTGTGTGTGTGTGTGTGTGTGTGTGTCTCTTCTTATTGCAATGCATTCACTTGGGGGGTTATTTTCATATTTTTGGAGCCATTACGCACAGAAAACAACCATCTCCCCCTTACGAGTAAACCATGCAATGGATTACAGTTATTGTGCCTCATAAATAAGCCACAGACCGACATTTGTAGTCATTTTGTCCGATCTGTCCCCAAAAACTATTGAATTCCCTACAGAAACAAACACCTGGGAGAAAAGACAGCGAAAATCCAATACATTTCAATGAGCTTTTCCACACACGGAGGTGCAACATAATTATTCACAGATATGTACAATGATAAATATAAAAAAGCTATTCCGACTAAGGAAGATAATATCGGTTATTCCTCGATTCCCGTCATTATTATGCTTATTTGTTTTGTACAATAATTGCCATATGAATGAATTGGACGGAGCATCGTTCCCCCTCTTTTTCTGACACAATGGCGATCTCTCTCTCCTGTCTGTCAGAGAGCATCGGCCTATTCTGTGGAGAAGCGTAAAGATTTAAGAGTCTCAAGTTTTTGGACAGGAACTCAGTCTTTCTCCCAGTCCCAGTGCTCCGTCTCCACTGTCAGAATAATAATAAAAAAGGTACACCGTTGAATCCAGTCGTTTTTTGTAACTGCGTGAGGCTGAACCTTCCAAAAAAAATTAAAAAAAATTAAAAAAAAACAGTCCCTGGTTATACTGAGTGGTGATTAATCGGCAGGTGTCCACACATGGAAACCTCTCAGCGCCTCTAAAATACAGCTAACACTCCAGAGACGTGCAGGTGTTTCTTTGCACACGCTCCTACTGAATACTTTCTGTGAAATTGTTTCCACAACTGGGATTCAGGCACTGGTGCAAAAAAAAAAAAAAAATACAGGGCTGTGGATGCTGCTCCTTTGCAAGGTGGACAACACTGTAGTGAAACTTAACGAGACATTTAGTCCATTACTTAGTCAGAAAATGTGATTTTCTTCTTCAGTAAGTAACGAATTCAGCCAATGAGGTAAAACAGCATCTTACGTTTTTTTTCAGGTGTTGCAGGTGCATTTCAGGGATTCCTGAAAGCAAAAACCCTTTTAAGAAAAAAAAAAAAGACTTGATAAGAGATTAAATGACTTGTTAAAATGGATATCATTTCTTTTAAGCCCTGGCTGTATGTCGAACAGGTCCAGCCCCAGTAACAACAGGCACAACGGTGTACCTTGTTTTTCTGACAGTGTGCAGCAGCTTGTCTCTGATTTGTCTTTTGTGTAAACAGGGAAGAGTCCCGCAGGTTGCCCCAGCATGGTCTTAGTGCGTCGCAGAAAACTTCATTCGTTTCTGCTTTTGCCTCTGATTGCAAAACCAAACCCGGACCACGTTCTTTTTCAGGTCAAGTTTCTCGGCGATTGCGGCGATCTTCTCCGACGAGGGCCTCGGCTGCACGGCGAAATAAGCCTCCAGGGAGCGCTTCTCCGGGGCCGCGATTGACGTTCGTTTCCTCTTTTTGTCGCCCCCGTTGAAGATCTCCGGCTTGGACATCTTCTCCCTCTGCGCCCTCTCCGCCTCCTCCAACCAGGCCTCCAGGATCGGCTTAAGGGCCACCATGTTGTTGTGCGACAGCGTCAGGGACTCGAACCTGCAGATGGTGCTCTGGCTCAGACACCCGACCCCGGGGATCTTAAGGTTGGCCAGGGCCGAGCCCACGTCCGCTTGTGTCACCCCGAGTTTGATTCGCCTTTGTTTGAACCTCTCAGCGAACGACTCCAGCTCCCGGGGATCGGGCTCCGAGTCTAAGCCGGCGGACCCCAGGGAGCCGTGGGACAGCTGCGCGTGCGGGTGCATGTTCATGGACTGCTGGTGGTGGTGGTGGTGCTGCATGTGGTTGATGGCCGACATGTGGGCGGCGTGGGCGGTGTGCGAGGCCGTGGAGCAGACGTCCGAGCCGGCCATGCCTCCCAGGGAGATGCCCGGTGTTAGGTGGTCCAGCAGGTCGCCGTCCAGGCCCTGCGCCGACTGGTGGTGCACCGGGTGGTGGTGGGAGGTGAGCACCGACGGGTGGTGCAGGTGCGCGGAGGAGGAGGTCGGGGTGCAGGCCATGCTGGTCATGGTGGTCATGGTGTGGTAGGTGGCGTCTGGTTTGAACGGATGGCTCTTCTGGGCCACGATGTCCACCGCGGCCAGAGCCTCGGCTCTCTGCAGCAAGCTCTCATCAAAACCGGCGAAGATGTTGCCCTGAAGCTGCGAGAAGAGCAGAGGCAGGCCGGTTAGAGAAGGACATGGGACGGAAATCAACACATTGACTTCATTCAATCATAACAAACAATTCTTTTTTTTCCCCCCCAATAACGCGCCTTCATCATTCACAACCTTTCTATTACAAGGACCATCTTAGATATGAATTATTTACATTTCACTGTAAAGACATTTATGTTCAAATCTGTGGAAAATAATAGAATGAATCGACACAGTTTAATTCATGTAAATATTTTTATGTTTATAATTCTAAATGAATCTGTGTGAAGAGCAAGTTAGAAAGAGAAAACCGAAAGTCAGATCAAAAAAGAAAAAATTCAAAAGAATTCACTGCAGACTTAATCATCAGTCAGGTCAAGTTATTCGTATTTTTTTTTACACGCATAAATATCACATCACTTTGTATTATTTTACAAAATGTTCACAAGTGAAAGCTTCACAAATTCCTACCTGTGAGATTGACTACCAGTCAAACCTGAACAAGTGGCAGGCTAATATAAAGCAGCGTAAGTGCGGACACTTTGAGATTACCTTTAATGCAAAGTATTTCCAATATGCAGAATTTTTTTTTTTTTACAGATTCAATTCGATTTAAATTCATTTTCATGCAGCTTTCACTTAACTTTGTTTCTTACTTCTCAGAAAATGTAATCTAATAGAACTTGGACGTCACTGATTTGCCCAACGCCCAGAAAGTGTGTCAGCGCGGATGGCTATTCATTTAAAATTAATATTTACGATCTCCTGAATAATTTCTGCGGACAATGAAATGAGACGAGTTTGAATATGAATGGGACAATATGAGATAACAGGCGCTTAGAGAATCCACGCCGCGTCTTTTTTTCCCTCCTTCATCTTTTATTTGCTTTCACTTTAAGCAGCATCACTCACACTTGCCTGAATGCAAGATTTGGCTTCTCAGAGAAGCTTTTGTGCGTCTTTAGGCACCGACATCCTGCCATAAGTAACCAGTTTGCCTTGCCCTCATTGTGCTGCTGCTGCTATGATCCACGGTTGTCTCAAACATTTAATTTAATTCTATATTTAATCTATTTCTGTCATTTCTGTACATACAACTATTTCACTACCCCACTTGTTTCCAAGCATGACACTTTTCATGCTCTCTGTTTTCTGCTGGTTGCATGGGAACATTTTATCTTCATTAATTCATTGTGGTTTTTATGATACAAAAACAGGGTTAGTTATATTCTGTGGACACAACATTTTAACTGAAACGCAAAGGGAAGAATCCAGGGAAACCCCCATATCGAATAATTTACGAGCTTGCCACTGTAAAAGTTATCAGATTGTCCAGAGGAAGGATCTTTTTTTCTTTCTTTTTTTTGCCAGCCATATGTCATTCAGAATTTCTGTTGGCAAATGACAGGAGCTGCAGGAATAAATGTTGAACTCACCGATGGTGTGGGCAGGCAGGCCCTTCGGATGGCCTCCGAGCTGGAGTGCAGAGGAGCGTATTTGGGTTCGTGGAGTATGGGGTGCATACTGAAAGGCTGCTTACTGTTCATCGACATCATGATTGCAGAACTGAGTGAGGGTCGTTTCAAGTCTTCCTCGTTTAGCTCCGTGTTTGGAGAATTTCTAAAAAGAAAAGCCTCGGTAAAGAAAAATACCTGCCAGACGCAGACGCTTTGAATAAAAGGTGGTTCGTGATCGGGGTCGCAGATGCAGTCAGGTTCGCTTAAAAAAACAGAAACAGAGAAGGAGAGGTAACTCCTGGGCTCCTGCGGGTCTCCTGTCTCCTTTTCGCCTGTAAATGAGTTCTATAATAAAGATGCTCCTCGCCTCCAGCTCCTATATTGGACCACTGCCGCGCAAGGCTCCTCCTCATTGGTGGATCCTCACTCCCTCCCTTTGGATGCTTCCACCAATCACCTACTGTATCCACGCCTACAAGCGTGCCTGGCTCGCTGGAAGAGGATAAATGAGGAAGGATGCTGTGTTGTTGCACTGTTAAAAAAAAAAAAAAAAAAAAACATTCGTTGAGCTAACTGAAAATCAACACCTGAAGAAATTGGCAACAGTTAGACAAAAAAGGCAGCTGCACCAAAAGTCCTGAAAGCAGAACGTTGGTCCAAAAGTTAAAAGGTTGGACATAACAAATGTAGGCTATTAGTTTGGGTTGCAGAGATCGTTTGCAGTGTTGCAAAGATCTTTCAAAATGCAACAGCAGAGCACAGAAACATTATTATTGCTGTACTTTATTTTCTTCTGAAGCTTACCTGAATGTTATTCATTCTTTATGCGTCTTTACAATATCTCGTTATGATGATGATTACATCAGTATATTTGACTCTGAAAAGACAGAAAATCAATTAATCTATATGGTGCGTGAAAGAGAGAGAGAGAGAGAGAGAGAGAGAGAGAGAGAGAGAGAGAGAGAGAGAGAGTTATTCTGCGAAAATTATTAATTGATGGCAAATGCAGGAATTCCTGTGCCTGAACCCCATTCACTTTCTTGGCAATTAATACATTAATTAATCATGCTTCATTTACTTTTGTACACACACACACACACACACACACACACACACACACACACACACACACACACACACACACACACACACACACTTCTCTCAATTAAAGAATAAACAGACCTGAACGACAACTAAAGAGCACAAGCAGTAGACCATGAAATATTTACCGCGCGGGTCAGCGGGGCAGCACCTTGTCAATCAAAGAGGGGATTTCCGGTGGCCAGACATGCGCGCGATAAGACGGAATAATGATCCTTATAATCACCTAAAGGCGATCCGGAGGGGGGGGTTAAAGGGTGGGCCTTGGCCGTTGCTACATGTACAATAATAATACTAATACTAATACTAATACTAATAATAATAATAATAATAATAATAATAATAATAATAATAATATAAACAGATTTAACAATATAAAATCTCTCTCTCTCTCCCTCTCTCTCTCTCCCTCTCTCTCTCTCTCTCTCTCTCTCTCTCTCTCTCACCCTCTCTCAATTTCCATTTATTGTGCACATTGTATTCTCACCACTGTTTTCATGTTTAAATGTACCAAAATTTAATTTTAGTAGAGCATTCTCTTGAACAAACTGCACACTGACTTATATATGTTTTTGCCACGAGTGCATCTTTTCTTTCCTGGGTTTTTATGGTGTAAATTGAATCAGTCGGAGCTATCAACATAAAGGTACTGTAGGTAGGATTGTGAAGATCCAGGACTTAGCCAAAAATTTGAACATCAACAACTTCTCAGTCCCTCCCCCCTTTTCGCTAAAGCCCCTCCCCCCACAAGGGAGAATGAATGCGTGTGCATGAGCAGTGATTGACACGCAGTTAGACAGTTAGATAAGGTTTGAAAAAAGTAACAAACTGGATGATGAGCTTAAAGTGTCTGCTGAAAACATTTCTTTATGTTTCCCTCTGCTGTACATCAACGCTCATCATCCAGGATGTTTTGTGTTGGATATGTCTTATCTGTACTTCATTATGCCAAAAATCGTTGTTGAAAATTTAAATACTAGCTTAAGGAGGATATCCGTTTTTGTAAAGGTCAAGGTTGCTTTCACTGACTCCGGATAAAGAAAATGTTCCCCAAACTTGGCCACAAAATACAGCATCAGCGTCCTATTTAAATTCTTCCGTGCATTTGTAAATAACTCCATCATTTATTTTTAATACGCTCAAAAGTTGCCATTTCAACTTTAAAAAATAAACATACAAGACAAATGATCATCTAGTATCATTTTACACTGAGGGTTTCCTCCTGTAAAAAGTGACAAAGAATTGGGAAAACAAAGTATCAAATCAACGAGATGTAACCAATATTAAATGCCTGGTCGTTGGTCACTGTTTGATTGTTTTCCAGACAGTAAAATGAAGGGGACAGGCATCAGGCTGGACTGTGTTGGGCCTTGCCGCTGCTGTAACCCTGCCTCTTGGTCTGCTGTCCTGGTTGAAACTCCAGCCCCTGGCTCACCGGCTCGCCTACAAAAAGAGCAGCAGTGTCAGTGTCAGTCAGCAGGAAACCTGAGCGAGGCCCATTGTCCTGCTGTAGTCATGGCCCTCCAGAGGGTCCCCAGCACCCGCTCATCAAATATACATCACCCACCTCTGCTGGGACGCCGGCAGGCAGGACGCTCCTCTGGGAAGGCGACACCGGACGGACAACATGCAGGGGATCCAGCTGGGGTGGGAGGGAGGAGAGAGAGAGAGAGAGAGAGAGAGAGAGAGAGAGGATGGGGAGGATGAAGGAAGACTTCTGGCAAAAAAGGAGGGAGGGAGAAAGGAAGAAGAGAGAGGCAGTCAGGAAAAAGGAAGTTTAAGGTCAACACTTAAGATAATGCCATCTGACAGTTTATTGAAATTGGACTATGGGTTTACTTTACAACTATGTAGTCATCATATTTTTTTTGTCTAATAAATGAAAGATGAAACAAAATAAACATGATTCGGGAACTCTATTCAGAAAGTAAAAAAAAAAAATCTTGTTTATTAATAAACAAAGGCATGCTGTTTCTGTAACTGTAAACCTTATTTACAGATATACTGAATTGTATTCTGCCTGTGTGGACATGTACATAAATGCATGTCCTTTACATATGTATAGTATACATGGAGCCTCCAGAGCATTAATAGTCAATCCAGATTGAAATTCTTTCATGGACTATTAAGAGTTGAGCGCATAAGGATCAACAGCTGGAGGCGCTAATTTTCCAGTTAAAGGCAATAAACCATTGTTAAAGAAGGGCTTGTAATGAAAAGAGCGCCAAATAATCCTCAAACTATGGAAAAACCATGTCGAAAACATGATGTAAACCTGGCATTTCTGTATGTTTCATGTATTCATTTTTTCTCCTCAACTGTCCAACACGTTTTTATTGTCTTCAGTGGAGCAGGAGCTTCAGATGACCTTTAGGTCACATGCATGTCTGTTTCTATTGCATTTTGTTACATTCTGTTTTTATCAACACACAAACTTTTCTACCTCGGTCTCGCACGGACCTCCACTTTTCCTTCGCTACCGTCTCAACTCACATTTAATTCCCGCCCACAAAAACATGCACAAATTCGGACAAAATGAACGCAGAGTAAATCTAACGTTGAGCATAAATGAGCCTTAAGGAGACATGTTAACGCAAACGATGACAGGAACTCCCACTTCCCCCCCACACACAAAGCATAACAGAGCCACTGGACCCCCTCACTGTTTGTTCCTTTAATTTGTCAGCTGTCTGTATATTTGCTACCACTACACACAGAAAAAAAAAGGTGCTAACTGGAACCAAAAATGGTTCTTAAGAGTGATGCCATAGAAGAACCATTTTCACTTCCACAAAGAACCTTTTAACAAGAGGTTCTTCAAAGAACCATCACAAAATGGTTCTTTGATGCACTATTAATGGTTCTTCAAAGAACCATATTAAAAATTGGTTCTTTAAGGATCCATTTTCAAGAAGGTTCTTTGTGGAGCCAACTGGTTCAATAAAGAACCTCTTTCAAAAGGTTCTTTAAAGAAACTGGTTCAATAAAGAACCTCTTTCAAAAGGTTCTTTAAAGAAACTGGTTCAATAAAGAACCTCTTTCAAAAGGTTCTTCAGAATAAAAAAAGGCTCCAGTTCTTTGTTCATTTTAAATGTTATTATGGGTATTATTATTTAAAAACAAGAACAATACATGCATATATTTGGCTATTTGACAACTTTATTGTTTATTGTTGACCATATTTAATTAAATTACATTACAAAAAAATTAGAAAAATTTAACAAATGTTACACAATGACAATACAAGTAGATCCAACCAGGCAATCTGATTGACCAAACATTCAGAACATGCTCACATCAGCAAGACAGCAACATTACAGAGTTGAATCAAAACCTTTTGAAACATTTAGTGAAAGTCACATATTTATATAGTGATTCACAACACTGAGTTCTGGATTCCCCAGTGTCCTGACTGCCGTGTCACAAAGTTCCCCTGGTGTCCACCGCCATTTGGTAAAGTAACTGCCATGGCAGCAAGGACACTGGGGAGCCCTGAGTTCCCTGTCATGAGTGTGACAAATGTCAGTTTTTAAAATTAGGTTATTGACATGTAAGGAGGATTTCTGGTCACAATAAAAACACTTTTCATGAGTTATGACTATGAAATTTGGATGTGTTGTACAGTGGAGAGTGGTCTACTTAACCAAGCTTGTTCCAGATAGTAGTAGTCTGTCCCTAAAAGAAATGACAGTGAGGAAACTGGGGTTAGTTCCCAGTTGTTAAAGTGATGGTTCGAGTAATTACCTAGGGTCCTTTGCACCATGAAGATTCTTTGTCAGCTGGTTCTAGCATTAAGCAGTTAGCGTAGCGTTAGCCGCTGAATAGCTTATTAGGGTAATGCACGTTTGTATCTCAGAAATGACCCCACTAATAATGCCCGAAATGATACCAAAGGTCTACAAGTAGTACAAATAGGTTATGTACTCATAAAACGATGGATTGGAAAGTTTGTAAGTACACCAGAAGTTTATGTAAATAACACTTGCCTGCTGGCTTCAGCTCTCTGTTGTTGTTGCGCGTAAAGATTGGCTTAGGGCCGCTCTACAAATTACAACACCGAAAGAGATGCAACAAAAATATTTATTAATTTAACTTCTTTTTTAACTAAGTGCTGTAGTATAACTAGCAGGAGACAAGTAATAACTGAGGTAAGTTTGGAGACATTACCTTATTTAATCATTAAATTAACAAATATTTTGTTGTAACTCTTTCGGTGTAGTAATTTGTAGACCGGCCCTAAG